>NW_023269624.1:85114-92872 GCF_013103735.1 Etheostoma cragini | reverse complement strand
ACAATAAAACTCTTCAACACTTCATCCCTGGTTGCTAGATGACACTCTGAGACACCACAATATTGCAATAAGGGCAACTGGAACGATTGGTTCATTTTCATTTTTTAGCATACTTATATTTAAACAGTTGCACATTTTGTTATATATTGTATATACTTAAATATTTGTTCTTACATTCTTATATTTTATTATTATATTTTGTTATAATTATTATTATTTCATGTATATTGTATGTATGTATATTTTGTGTGCTGCTGTAACACTGTAATTTCCCATTTTTTTGGGATCAATAAATATCTATCTATCTATCTATCTAAATATGTCCGTCCCTGCCTGGAATTATGTAGCAAATTTATTTAAGATTTCCTCCAGTTTCATTTTTTTTTTTTTGTCCAACAGCAGAAGAATGGGACTTTGCTTACAAATATCTCAATAATTATACAGTAAAAAATTTATGATTTTCAGTATTATTGTAGTACCTGATGCCTTGTACTCAAATATATCACTCAGTGCCTGAAACTATGGAGCAAATTAATTTTAGAGCTCCTCCAATTTCATATTCTTTGTCGTTTTAGCCTAAAAATTAGGGACTTTAACTTCATAAAATGTCAAACCCATGTTTGCTGGACTTTAAACATGGGTGTAGTCCCCCCCTGAAATAAAAATATTAATTATTAATGTTATTAACAAATTTCTTTCACAATTTATTGGAATTGTATTTGTTTTGTATAAGGGATGGACAAGAATGACATATTTTGTACTTGTGGTGAATATAATCTATTAATCATATTTCACATGCACTTTGTATTAACACTTTTATTTTGAAAACCGGAAGTAGTCGCATGTGTATTGTTCACTAGTCAAGCTGTGCCGTTAGAATGCCGGTAAAAGAGCGCACTACAAATTAAGTGTCGGCTGATTTGACCACGGAGGTCCGAGTGTCGGCTGGCTTGACCGCAGTCGGAAACTGGGGACGTCTGGTCACCCTCCACGAGGACTTTAGCTTGTGCTACACTAACTGCTAACGATGCCAACGATACTTGCGGGCTAACGATAATAACAGCCGTTGGTATCATAACTTTTACAAACTGTATGGATGCAAACGATTTTAACACACACACACACACACACACACACACACACACACACACACACACACACACACACACACACACACACACACACACACATATGTATGTTTTCCATATGTTTACACGTATGAATGTTTACCTTCTGTCCGGTTCAGTGATTGCAGCTAATCAGCGTCCGGTAAAGATAACGGATTCTCTTCATCATCACGGATAACGGTCGTTCTCCTCGTCACCGCCGAAGGCCCGCCCCTCTGCCCTCACATCGACAGCTGATTGGACGAGAAGTTAACAGCAACCAATAGAATTAAAGTAGGTCAACAGATTTTAAAAAACTGTATTTTTACTGTAACACTGAACACATTCAAAATAAATTATTTAACGGTTACAAAAAACAACAACGGAAAAACTACTAAATAATATGTAATATAGAGTATACATAATTAAATCAACCGGACATGTGTGTAGTAATAACAATAACTGAACTTTTCTTTCTTAAACATTATTTTAATATGTAGAATCCTGATAATGTAGAAAGTAAGTGTGTATGTGTGTATATATGTAAATATCGTGAGTACATTTCTTATGTTATTATTGAAATGAAATTAAAATGAAAAGTGGGCGTGTACAGGGAGGCTGATTCACATATGCACACTTGTAGGTAATATGCGATCTATAAACAGAATATTACTTACAGATGTGCATGCGCATGGTTTTATAAATCTGATATATTTTATTTTACTATAGCGCAGTTTTATAAATAAGACCACAGGTTATTTACATGGAGTCTGGTGGAGATATGCTGCTCTATACACGCTAAAAGTAGTGATTATTTACATGGAGTCTGGTGGAGATATGCTGCTCTATACAAACTAAAAGTTGTGATTATTTACATGGAGTCTGGTGGAGATATGCTGCTCTATACACGCTAAAAGTAGTGATTATTTACATGGAGTCTGGTGGAGATATGTTGCTCATACACGCTAAAAGTAGTGATTATTTACATGACCTGCAGGCGGCGGCCTTCTGTCTTTAAGACCTTTAATCTGAAAAGCCCCGATTTAAAGGAAACCGGAACCCAGTAAGCACACATACAACGGCACGACGTCTGCAAATGATCGCTTCATCTGCAATTGATCGCGGGTCATTTGGAAGCATCGTTAATTGAGCGCAGCAACGTATTAAATACGTCTTTTAGATGTATTACAAGTTCCTCAGTTGTTTGCGAGTCATTTTGAAGCATCGTTTATTGAGCGTCTGGACGTCTTAACGTTACACACACTATAGATGTGATGGACAGTAAATCTGAATTCTGCCCAGCAACTTATTCGCGCCACTGTCACCAAAGGAAGGAAAAAAGTCGCCAGTCTACGAAGGGTAAGGAGGGACGACTGCTTCGTTGCTGTTAAACTCTATGGTAAGCACTATTTCATTTTAACGTAGCTAACGTTAGCTAAAACAATATTTCGACGTTTATGCATGTTGAAGTCGGTGTTCTTTTGGCAAATAACAAGCTATTTTAGCGCAACCATAACGTTAACGTTACAAAGGCAATTAACGTTTCCTAACGTTATCGTTGGGCATAATTGAACGTTACCCGATATCCGTTACCGTTGATGCTATTGTTAGCTAGCGTTAGCTAACCGAGTGCCGCACCTCAGCTTGTATCGGTTAGTTTTCTTTTATTGGCTTAAATGGAACTGAAACCTCAACTGGAAACATAGTTTAAGACTTGTTATCGAATCAAATTGTAAGGTCAATTTGGAATATAGCGATAGCTAATATGTCAACTAGCTAGCTAGCTAACGTTAAATCTTATTTTTTAAAGGTGAAGAAGTTCAGGGGGCGTCAAATTGCCTGCTAACGGTCGAACTTAATACGTTGTGATTATAAGGTTTTATTTTGACCCTGCTTATCACCAAATGGCACTATCTAGTAGAGTGCGGATCGGGCCGGATTTTTCTGTCCGAGCCCGGCCCGCGTCCGACAGAGCAGTAACCGAACCCAACCCGAGCCCGACAGGCATTAAGATATTTATGTCCAAGCCCGACCCTAGCCCGACACAGTTAAAATCGCATTTGTTTCTCATACTAATGACAAATGTACGTTTGTTTGTGTGGAAAGCCCGCTTTTATTAACATCATATGTGGGGGATTATGTCAGTAAATCTGAGTAAAATAAATACCTTGCTTAACCTGTATTGATAAGCCGCCCCAATAAGAGATGCGGTAAATCAGCATTCACTCACACATATACTGTACATGTTTAGTTTAATGCCTTGCTGCCGCTGCTGAGAATGTAATATAATAGGTTTACTTGATATAGCACCTTTTACAGACAAAGTAGCAAAGTGCTTCACATGATAAAAAATTGTAAAATACAGTAAGACCGAAACATTAAATAAGCAAGCAAAAAAGAAAAAACAAACCAATAGAAATAAAAACCCAAAAGTTTTAAACAGGAAAAAAGAATGAGTTTACACAAAAAAATGTGCAATGCCTTATCGCGCTGATGTGACCGAGCCCGACCCGAACCCGAGCATCCTTTCGAAAAATCTGTTCGAACCCGGCCCGGCCCGTCGGGTCCCGTCAGGCTCGGGTCGGGTATCCATCCTCTACTATCTAGCTATGTAAAACAGTTTAGTAAGACTGTGGTTAGTTTCTGTACATTTGGCATGAACATTAAATCTGTTTAACAATTGATTTTAAAAACGGTTTAAAAACTGTTCGGAGTGCCAACGGACATAAAATATCAGTTATTAGATGGTGACCGTTTTTGTTGGCTAGCGTTAACTACTAAACGCGTTTGATGGACATATTGAAACTCATTTGACTTTGAGATCAATACAATCCTCAATATCACCATTAATTTTATTGGTACTTTTCCGTTTCATGTTTAAAGCAAGTGTAACTTTGGTAAACTGTTGTTTGTTTCACTAGTTATCCCTCATTAGATAAGTGGTTCTTGCTAAGAATATCCACCATCTTCTACAAAATGTCAGAAATACACCATGTTCATTTCAAAACAATAGTTTGCAATACTAAAAATACTTTATCCTCACAAAAGAAAATTATTTGTTGATAGCTTTCACTAGTGTCTGTTTTTATGTTGTATGTTGTGTATGTATAGTGGAAGATCAGAAGACGTGGGCAGGAGCTGTGAGAGAAGGCAATGCACAGATGAAGGACATCATCCACAATTGTGAAAAGAGCCAGGTATGTTGTCATATTAGGTTTTTGTATGATGCAAAGTAAACACTTGTAATCTGAATCTATCTAGTTTTCCAAACGTGCAGTGAAGGAGAGATACCACACATCCTTCCTGCTGCTGTCAGACTTTATAATCACTGCTCCAAGTAGACCACTCATGTGACAATTTACTCATGTGCAACATCTATGTACACCTTATTATGCTATATCAATAACTCCTGCAATACTGTGAATACAGTGATATTTAACATTCTACCTGTATCCTTCACTGTTTTAACTGCTTTATTCTTGCATTTTTACTGAAGCGTTTGTCATTGCACTTTCCCTTTGATGCAGTATCACTGAATTTAGGCACCAAAACAAGTAGTTCAGTTCAGGAAACGGATCAGGATTTGAATTAAAACTCCAGAAGAACGGAACGTGTTTTCCTCGCTGAAAGTATAACAAATATGTCATTATATTGGTCTAGATTAAGCAGGAGCTCCCCCTACTGACCAAAATGGCCTTACTATTCAATTATATGAAAAGGCTGAATTGGAGATTATGAGGAAAAGTTTGCAGAGAATTTAGCAGTTAACAACATTTGGCTTGCCATATTCTACTTAATGAAGCCGGTCTTCTATTCACATCCATAAAAAAAAAAGACTTGCGTTAAATTACTCAACCACTTCCTAAAAACAAAGAGAGAAGAAACAAAAAATGAAATAAAAAAATACTTCCATGCGTTAAAAGATACATCTTTAAATCACGCACTTAACACAAATCTTATTTTTTTGCTACAGCTGCAGCACAGAGGGATCCTACTTTCCTGAGTCCGAAGCCAAGTAGGCTATTAAGGACTTCCTAGACTGGCAACAGACTGGAGAAGAGGCTCAAGCAGAGACACCTTTTTTTAAGCTACTGAAATAATTGACATAATGATAGACAGTGGCCATATAGCGTGAGAATTAGTTGTTCCCCAACATGTACACACTGCTGTTGTGAAGCAGGGATACACAGCTCACAAGTGTGTAGTCAAAAGAGAGAAATATTGTATATTTCAGTGACTCAGACTCAGTGACTAAGAAAAATAAGGAATTTTCTTAAATACATAAATGTTAATCTTGGCTTAATTGCCCAGTGTCTTTGGGTTGAAATAACATTATGATCCATTGGCATCCAAAAATTGATAACTTGACTTTTTAGCTTAACTGATTCTGATTGGGTATCACCTGGAACACAGCCAATAATTGAGACAACCACCAAATGAGAGAAAACGACTTAAGACGTTGCACACCGTTCCCAGGAAACGTGTGTGCCCCAGGTCTTTGCATGAGGGGAGGCAGTGGCAGACTTAAAAAAAAAAAAAGAATGGTTTAAGCTTTTTTACTAGTGTTTTTGTACATTAGCCCTTAGTATAGACAAAGGTAGGTTAATTATCTCAAAATATAGCTTCATGATCATTTTTTGTATTTTCAGAGGAGCTTTTTATGTGCTATAGTGTGCTATTTTCTATAATTTGAACTATGTAAATTGTCTGAGTACCCTTAAAAGTGCTTAATAAATAAAATGTATTATAAGTAATTGTGGATGACTTATCTCTTACTTTAGCAATTCATGTAATTTAGTAAAGATATTTAAAGTAATTTCGTATGACTTATACTAATCAGTTGTGTTAAATGGGTTAATGCAGGATCAATTGATCGGCACATCTTCCTGACATCTGTACTACGTATAATATATGTCAGGAAGATGTGCCCGAAATTGCGTCTGTAAAATGTAAAGCGGATGTTGGGACTATATAGTATAATATACGTTAGAAAGATGTATATGAGCCCACATCTGTACGACGTATTATATACGTTAGAACGATGTAAATGAGCCCGCATCTTTACGACGTATTATATACGTTAGAACAATGTATATGAGCCTGCATCTGTACGATGTATGGCATACGTTAGAACGATGTAAATATATATACGTCGTGGAAAGAGCGGCTGCACGTCGCAGAAACGTATAGCGGCGACGTCTTGGCGACGTCGTGCCAGTGAGCAAACGACCAAACTACTACATATCCCCGCCGTATTTTGATTACATCGCCAATACGTCGTGCCGACGTATGTGTGCTAACTGGGTATATGTGTAAATATCGTGAGTACATTTCTTGAGTTATTATTGTATGAAATTATGGTTTAAGTCATGATAAATGTATATGTTAACTCAATGTTAACATCACTCCAGTTTGGAGGTCTTTACACTTTTTTCCTGCCACTCAAAGAATGTATTTCAAAATGCTACTGCATACACCGAACCACGGGGGGATGCAATCCAGGTTGAAATATACACAAGTTATACTTTAAATATCAACATATTAAAATTAAAAGTGGGCGTGTACATGGAGGGATAAGAGGCTGATTCACATAAGCATACTTGTAGGTAGTAATATGTGATTTAAAAACAGAATATTACTTAAAGATGTGCATGCACACGGTTTTATAAATCTTATTCAATTTATTTTATTATACGCGCAGTTTTAATAATAAGACCCCAGGTTATTTACATGGAGTCTGGTGGAGTCAAAGTCCAGACCTGAATCCAATCGAGAATCTGTGGAAAGAACTGAAAACTGCTGTTCACAAACGCTCTCCATCCAACCTTACTGAGCTAGAGCTGTTTTGGAAGAATGGGCAAGAATTTCAGTCTCTCAATGTGCAAAACTGATAGAGACATACCCCAAGCGACTTGCAGCTGTAATCGCAGAAAAGGTGGCTCTACAAAGTATTAACGCAAGGGGGCCGAATAATTTTGCACGCACCACTTTTCAGTTTTTTATTTGCTAAAAAAGTTGAAAATATCCAATAGATTTTGTTCCACTTCACAATGGTGTCCCACTTGTTGGTGATTCTTCACAAAAAATAAAAATTTTATATATTTATGTTTGAAGCCTGAAATGTGTCAAAAGGTTGAAAAGTTCAAGGGGCCGAATACTTTCGCAAGGAACTGTATTTAGTATTATTAATCATTCTCATTCTCACATCTCACTTATTATTTACTATTTATTCATCATTCTCATATCTCACTTATTATTTATTATTTACTATTTACTCATCATTCCCCTTCTCACAACTCGCTTATTTGTTATTCATTCATCGTTCTCATTTTCTATTTCAGAACTGTCCATAATGTTCACACTGTTGATATTGTAATATAATAACATAATCCCAGTATCCTTGCACTATGCTCCATATTTTAAATCATTTTTATTAAACTCTTTGTTCACTCATGCCTCTATAGTGTTCTGTTTAGAGTATGTATATATTGTGTATATATATTAGTGTGTATATTTTTTGTTTTGGTTGTTTTGTGTGTAAGCACAGTGTGAGCAACATTGCTCCAAAGAAAAATTCCTTGTATGTGTCCTCATCCCTGGCGAATAAAGCTGATTCTGATTCTGATTCTTTTCTTCTTTGTGACTTACTTTT
>NW_023269624.1:83616-85014 GCF_013103735.1 Etheostoma cragini | reverse complement strand
CATATCCCGGAAGGACTCCTTCTTCAGTCGGACGGCTTCCCTGACCACCGGTGTCCACCAGGGTGTCCGTGGGTTACCATCACATCACATCACATCACATCTCTGGAAAATCAGGCAAATGGGTAACTTTGTTGCATTTGTTAAGAATCACAAATCATATGCATACACTTCATTAAGTGAGAACCAGGCACTACTAGGATTTGGACCCAGGATCTCCTGTTTACAAGACAGGCGCTTTAACCACTAAGATACAGCACCTTCTACAGATAAGTCTGTCTTGCAAGAATACAATGAGCTAATGAACAGGGTTGCTTCCATCCATCCATCTTCATCCAGCAGCTCCAGTAGGGGACCCCTACGAACTCCGGCAACTGAAAACAGCTGGACGTGTCCTTGAGCGACACCTCAGGACTCACTGTTAATAGGTAGCCTACCGAGAACAGAAGTCCTATGCAAGGACCTTGAGAAATGAGAGACCCTTTCCCCACAGCCCTGGTAAAATCCAACCTCCATGCCATAAGTCCCATCATAACAAAGGTCATTAACCACTCCCTCCGGTCAGGCCATGTTTCATGGAAAGCCATGAAAAGCTTAAAACACAGTCCTAATTTAGTCCTCCTCAACAGTCAACATAGCGTTTGCCATGTGGCATGTCACTTTTTATTTCTCCCATGTTAACAGTATTGACCAATACGGTGGGCATTCTAACCTCAGCTGACACGTTCACTCCATGCAGGCAGTGTGCAGGAGCCCTAAGCTTCCAAGGTAAGACTGAAATTCATGATAATAAAAACTTTATAAACTTCACACTAAAGTTGCAAAAACACCTCCAACAAAAGGCTTTTATTTGCTTTAATAATAATAATTATAATAATACATTTTATTTAACAGCGTCTTTCTGAACACTCAAGGTCGCTTTACAGACAATAAAAGATAGATACAGGGAACAGAAAAGTTTAAGTAGTTATAACAAAACAAAAACAAAAAACAAAACAAACAAACAAAAACAAAACAAAAACAGGAACAGTGTATTTACAGATAAGCAAGCTGGAACAGATGGGTTTTTAGTCTAGTTTTGAACGGGGGGAGAGAGTCGATACTGCGGAGGTCAGGTGGGAGTGAATTCCAGAGCTGGGGAGCAGAGCGGCTGAAGGCTCTGTTCCCCATGGTGACAAGTCGAGCTGGGGGGACAGTGAGGTGGATAGAGGAGGAAGATCTGAGGGAGCGTGAGGGGACGGCGATGTGAAGGAGTTCTGATAGATATGGAGGAGCAAGGTTATGGATGGCTTTCAAAGTATGGAGAAGGATTTTAAATTGTATTCTGAATTGAACTGGAAGCCAATGGAGCTGCTGAAGGACTGGTGTTATGTGATGAAAAGGGGGGGGGGGGGGGGGGGG
>NW_023269624.1:75677-83487 GCF_013103735.1 Etheostoma cragini | reverse complement strand
TGGATAAGGATGGAGGCAGTGTGAGTGGTAAGGGAGGGAGGGCGGTTAATGTTGCGTAGGTGGAAGGACACATGTAATGTTATAGTACAAAACAACATCACATGTCACTTTAGTGCCTCCGTTTGCGTTTAAATCCTGACGAGGTCGCGTTTACGGAGGTCTTTTCCGGGTCTTGTTTAAAAAATTCTAATATAGTAAATCAAACATGTCCTGATATAGTAGGTGCTCAGTCATTCATGTCAAAGTTAACAAGGAAAGGTTTCTCAACTGTCAGCCCAAATATATGGGCGTTCATGGAGACATGGAAGAAAGTCCTCCAGAGTGGCAATGTGCTTTACAATGGCAATACATTGCGCGGGATGTGAAGGCAATGTGCAACACAGGCTAAATCCTATGGTGGGAATCAAGATCCACCAATGTTTCTGTCCACAATGTCCACCTGAATCCAGAAATGTCCCTGCTAGATGGGAAATAGACTGACAATTGGGTCAACATTGTGCAATTATCTTCAAAACGTCCAACTGAGTCCACAAATATACCTGCCAGATGGGAAATAAACTGATAACTGTCTTCATGGTCTAAACGTGTCAAATATTTCTTTGAGGTGATTTGAATGTTATTACAATGACATCTTAAGTTACAGTCTGTAACATTGTCATGTTCAACTGCCCCAACAAGTAGTACTCACTGCATAGATAAGTTAACTGGGTGCTTGTGTTTGGTTTTGCTGCCAGATTAATGTATTTCACTAGGGCTGGAAAGAATTGTGAAATAGACTGTCTCCGCATTTTGTTCAGATATATTTCTGAGGATGAACTTACTACTAGGACAACCCCAAATAGTAGCACTTATGAACACAATAATCATCAGGGTCTCCATTTGAGATAATTTGAATGTGATTACAATGACATCCAATGATTTTACTGAGGGAAAAAGATTTTACTGGGGGAAAAAGAACATAAGGACTTCGGGGAAGGACTCGCCAGAGCTAGGTTAGTAACAAGCATTTCTGGGACATGGAATCACACAAATGGAAAGATAAAGGAGAGAGGAGATTTCATATACTGCACTGTAACTTTGATTCTTGTGTTTTATCTATCTTTATTTTTTAACTGTTTTTGTGTAAAGCACTTTAAATTGCCCTGTTGTTAAGAGTTTATTAACATTAGTGCAAATCAGTATCACATTGCTTTTCAGGTTGTCGTGGCCGAGCGGTTAAGGCGATGGACTTGAAATCCATTGGGGGCTCCCCTCGCAGGTTCGAAACCTGCCGACAATTAAAGCCATCCTTTAATTGTGGTCACACATCTCATTATACTAAATGGCAGATGTGCCTTCATTGACAATATGATATCAAATAGGTACTGGAAGCCACCGGAGCATCTCTGAGCGTTTATATTCATTCTCAATAGCCAGATGTGTTGCAAGATTTGCAGTGAACGTTACATTGTCCAGCGATGGTGGTATAGTGGTGAGCATAGCTGCCTTCCAAGCAGTTGATAAGGCTTTGATTCCCAGCCAGTAACTTTCTTAGAGTGACGTTACTTGCTTTATTTGTCAAAAAGTAACCAGAAAGGTGACTCTCCCAACCCAGTTTAATAAAAAATTAGATCTCAGTTATATCGCACAAATAAGGGAGCATACCAATCAATCAAGCTGCCTCCATGAGGATCCACAGACATACACATGTTCCACCTCCTGCTATTAAGCCTATCTCCTCAGCTTCTAGGCGCCACTACATCACCTCCTCTTCAGCTGGAGACTTTGCATCTGCGTTTGTGAGCTCACAGTTTTATGCCAAGAATGGTCTGGTCTCTCCCTCTTCCCTAGGTAACATTTTCTCTGTGTTCCATTCCACATGCACCGAAATCCTAGACTCTATTGACCCTTATTAAATTAAAGCTGTTAAACCTAAGGCGGACCCCTGACTAAATGACACCACAAGGGCCCTTAGGAGACACTGCAGATTAGCTGAACGAAGATGGAAAGACAATCTACATCACTGGGTGTATTAAGGGACAGTCTGTCCACATACCAGAGTGCTGTGAAAGTGGTGAAGATGCAGCGTCTCTTTTCTGCCATAGCCACAAATCGCCACAAACCTAGATTGTTATTTAATACTATTATCTCATAAATCCATGCACCTCTGCTCCAACAGATGTGTCAATAAGTACATATGAGAACTTTCTCGCTTATTTTATTGACAAAGTAACATCTATCAGGAAAATTACCAGTGTTAATTGTAAGGTCTTTTTATCTGCTTCTCCTACACACTGAGCTGTGTTTGAGGAATTTAAGCCCATTTCTCTGAAGTTACGTAGTGAGGTTGTACAACACATGAAACCTACCAACTGTCCCTTAGACATTGTCCCCGCCAGAATGGTGAAGGAGGTTTTCAATAGCACCATTGGGGCGAGTCTTCTTACTCTTTTAAAGTAAATTGCTAAGCCTGTACTTTGTTACTTTTAGTTGAGTAAAGAAGTGTAGTACTTCTACTCTTACCAGAGTATTTGTTAACACAATTATCTGTACTTCTACTTGAGTATGGGCAGTGAGCACTTTTGCCATCTCTGACGGTCATTGGTATGCAGGTCCGTTGATGTAATACAAACAAATACATAAGGCCCCACCCAACAGGTTTGTGATACGTGGCGTGCAACTGTATGTCAATGAACAAACTTGTTGCTGTGACCAAGAAACCACCAGCAAAATGACTGATACAGCATCAGTTACAAAGTTTTCGTGGATGCCAAATATTTGAATTCAAATTAAGAATCCAATTGACATGTAAGAACAACACAATGCACGTCCAGCTTCTACATTTCCGTGAGTCAGCTTTCCCAATTTCTGAGAAACAGGAAAATAGCCTGATTAGCATACATGTGCCGCTCAACCTCAAAAAGCCATGAAGTCAATGCTTGTTGCTTAAAGATCAAGCTCCCGCTCATGAAACCTCAGACAGGCGCAGTCTTTGTGGGACAATACGTCGGCGTAGTTGGCTGTTAACCGAAAGGATGGTGGTTCAAGTCCACCCAGGGACGTTTGTTGCTTAAGAGAGCCAACTCTAGGATATATGAGCCCAAAGTTAACCCAAGTGGCCTTATTTTAGAAGGTACAGTTCTGCTAACCATGTACATATTAATCTTTACGGTCATTGGTATGCAGGTCACTTGATGTAATACAAGCAAATACATAAGGCCCCACCCAACAGGTTTGTGATACGTGGCATGCAACTGTATGTCAATGATCACGCTTGTTGCTGTGACCAAGAAACCACCAGCAAAATGGCCGATACATCATCAGTTCCAAAATTTTCTTGGATGCTGTTGGGATATAAAATTTGATATGTGTTTAATCATTGTGTGTGATTTGTAGGGGTGTGACGAGACGCTTACTCCACGAGACGAGACACATCACGAGATTGGGTTCATGAGAACTAGACGAGACGAGATTTTTTTTTTAAAATTAAAGAAATCCTATATGAATGGAAAATAGTTTTTTTATTCAACTGAAAAATCACAAAATGCAAAACAATTTAGGTGCATTTTGAAATCAACTATTAATGATGAATGCTATTTAACTTTTTTTTAAACTACTTTAATGAATTATATGCAGTAAAGGACGTGCAAACACTACAAAATGTTTTGTATAAACTCTACCAACTGGCTTCTGCCTTGTACAATTTCACACGAGAAATCTAACTCCTTTTAACCTAAGTCCTTATCTTCAATAGTAATTTCACGCTCCATCACGCTGACATCACATCGCCTCACGAGACAACTTTTCACCTCGACGAGAAATCTCGTCACGTTTTAAACTCGCAAAATCTCGTAAAACGAGATCTTGTCACACCCTTAGTGATTTGCATTATAAATCTAAGCTAAAAGGTAAAAGCCTTATTTCAACAGAAATGAAGACATGTTGGTCATGCATTAAGTTTGTTGTTATAAGTATATAGTTTGTTGTTTGTTGCATTAAGTTGTTTTGCAATACTTTTGTATTATAATATAAGATGTTTGCGTATATTTTGTTATAATCCAGCTCTCCTAAATGTGTTAGAAGCAGAAGTGATTGTCACTGACCATCCTGAGTCTGGTTTCAGCCTTTTACCCCCACTGATCTTTTCCTGAACTGAGGGTAATAAACCCTCAGTAACATTCCAATTGAAAGATAACGAATAGGCACACAAACACACACCACTGTGGCCAAGAGACCCCACCCTTTGTGAATAAGACCAGGGGGTCCAGGAGCAGAGAGTCAGACAAATTTGGGGGAGAGCCGTGTTAGGTTGAATCTGTATTTGTGTCTAGGATATCCTATGTAATAAATGGATTCACATATCAACATCTGAGATTTTTACTACTAAGTGACTGAACCCTGAGATGGAGCAGGATTTAGCTCCAACAATGCCAAATATTTGAATTCAAAGTAAGAATCCAATTGACATGTAAGAACAATACAATGCACGTCCAGCTTGTACATTTCCGCATGAGTCAGCTTCCCCAATTTCTGAGTAACAGGATAATAGCCTGATAAGCATACATGTGAAGCTCAATCTCAAAAAGCCATAAAGCAAATGCTTGTGGCTTAAAGATCGAGCTGCCGCTCATAAAACATCAGACAAGCGCACTCTCTGTGGCGCAATAGGTCAGGGCAGTCGGCTGTTAACCGAAAGGATGGTGGTTCAAGTCCACCTATAGACGTTTGTTAATTAAATAACCTGGGGGGTGCCAACTCTGGTGTTTATCATTCTGCAGGAGAATATAGAGCAGCCCAAAGACAACCCAAGTGGTCTTATGTCCATCAGAAGGTAAAGTTCTGCAAACCATGTACTGTACATATTAATCTTTACAGTCATTGGTATGCAGGTCACTTAATGTAATACATGCAAATACATAAAGTCACACCCAACAGTTTTGTAAAACGTGGCGGACAACTGTATTTCAATGAACAATCTAGTTTCTGTGATCGAGAAACTGCCAGTAAAATGACAGATACATAATACAGATACAGAATCTTCTTGAATACCAAATATTTGAATTCAAAGTCAGAGTCCGCAAAAAAATGCACAAAAATACCTTCTGTGGCTTCAAGTGAGCTTATTGCTCAATCTTCTGTTTTACTGCTGGAGTGGTGCAAGGAATTTGTGGCCTTTTTTCAAGCTTTGAGGTTGGCGGTTCGAACCAGGTGGTTTGTTTTACAATTCATCAGAAGTAATTCAACTTTCAAAACACTGACACTCTTAAATTTAAAGCTACATGTTTTGCTTTCCATGATCTTATTTATCAATGTTTATGACAAATCCGTGTTGTGTATCTGTGTAGTATTTTTAAGGTTATCTATTTTATTTATGAAATAATCATTGACACAATTTGCTATAGCACTTGGTTTAGTAAGACAATCTTTATTTTTCTAACTAAAAGGTCTATCTCTGTAGGGATCTATCCCATAATGTTGCCACACTTATAATAATAATATGAGTCTTTCAGCACTTTTAGTGGATAGAAACATTCTCTTATCAAGGAGTTTAATCACAGAAACGGCAGGAAGGATAAATCCACCAAATCAAGTCACAAATAATCAGCACGAGGCTTCATTTTATTTCTTTTACTTTGTATTTAATTGATCCACATTGCAAAACATTTAAAACAATTCAATCATTGATGTTATTCTAAGTCAGATGAATAAATCAGTGGTTGGCTTTTTATTTTCTGATTTTGTATGACATCATCAGTGTTTTTACTTTCAGTCTGAACAGACCTCAACAGATTTAAAACCACATTCAGTCACAGAAAATGTCAGACAAAGATTATTAAATGAACTTCCACAAAGTAGGAAAACATGTTAACGTCCAAAACAATAACTTGAGAGCGTAAAATTAAAAATGGCCAACTTCTAATATGTTGGTTATGATGAGAGGAATGTTTGGACCAATTTACACAAATATTGAATATGCGCTTATTAAACTCACAATGCTCAAAGGTTAGAGTTTTTGCCAACTTTTGGGAGTTTAGAAATATTTAAAGGTGACAAAAATGTATTCCTAAAATGAAAATTACAATGAATTCCTGTCAGCCCAAAAAAATGTGTATGTTTCTAGAGATGAGAAGAAAGTTTTTATTAAATACAAACATAAAAAAAGTTGCAAACATGTCTACATTTTCCAACCAAAACATCTTTACACGTCTTAATATTTCGCCTTTGGGCCTTCTCCTTCCCACTGGGGGTATATTGTGGTTAGGGTTGGGTACCCAAACCCGGTGCTAGTACGGCACCGGTGCCTTAATACCCGGTATCTATGGGACCGAATAGTAAAGGGGACTTCGGTGCTACTGAAACACCAGAGCTGCCTTTTTCCATCTAGTGGTTGTTTTTGTCATTAAGCAGCAATTTACTGGAGAAATACGTTACTAGGTTGTTTTTTTACATTTAATTTGGACCATCTAGCAATAAACAAGCCGTTCTTAAATGTTGCCGTCTTCTTGTACTCCTTTTCTTTTTAAATATACATTTAAAAAATATATTTTTAAAAGGATGGGTTCAGGCCCCGATTCTGGTCCCTAAATGATAAAGGGTTCTGAGAAAAGGCAGGAAACAGTCCAGCTGATACACAATAACATCCATGTTGCTCAGAAGATGAAGTTACTGCTGGTCAGCCTTCAATGTGGAGAGAAGATCAGAATATAACAACACAGCTATCAGGGAATGAGGAGGAGGAAACAGCTTGGCTCTGAAACATGTTCACAACGAGGCAGAGTGAACGCGCTGGTGTCTTTAAAGGTTACTACTATGAGAAAAGGTTTCCCCACATTGCTCACAGCTGTATGGCTTCTCTCCAGTGTGAATGCGTTGGTGAGTTTTAAGGTTACCACTATGAGAAAAGGTTTCCCCACATTGTTCACAGCAGTACGGCTTCTCTCCAGTGTGAATAAGCTGGTGTCTTTTAAGGTTACTACTCTGAGAAAACGTTTTCCCACATTGTTCACACCAGTACGGCTTCTCTCCAGTGTGAATGCGCTGGTGAGTTTTAAGGTGACTACTCAGAGAAAACGTTTTCCCACATTGTTCACACCAGTACGGCTTCTCTCCAGTGGGAATGCGCTGGTGAGTTTTAAGGGTACCACTTTGAGAAAAGGTTTCCCCACATTGTTCACAGCTGTACGGCTTCTCTCCAGTGTGAATGCGCTGGTGAGTTTAAAGGGTACCACTCTGAGAAAAGGTTTCCCCACATTGTTCACAGCTGTACGGTTTCTCTCCAGTGTGAGCTCTTTGATGAATCTTTAAATATCCTGATGTGAAGGATTTGTCACACAGCTGACAGCGGTGACGTTTGACTCCTCTTCCTCTCCGTTTCTATCAACAGACAGAAAAACCAAGAGAGTGAGTTAGTGAGGTTTCATGCTGTAGAACTCTATCTTACACTAGAAACAACATTTAGAGCATGTCTATGGAACATTGTTTGACTGACGCATTACTTTTCTTAATTATCTGCCAACATCACTATTATGGAGTTGCATTATGGGAAATGTCACATCCAGTGTAGGTTAGTTTGGGATGAATAAACTACTTTTGATCAATTTATGTGTGGCCTCCATTTTGTTGCCAGCCTTTTAACCAGCTGTTTAGTAACAAATGGGGGGCCATCAGGGATTTGAGTACTGGGAAAGTTGTAAATGTAACATTTTCCCACAGATTTTTAGCTTTCACTGGTATCTGTAGGGGTTACCGTGTGGTCTTCATGTTGCTGGAACAGCTCTACTCCAGTAAAGTAAATTGGAACCATTGTCCCTGATAGGCATTAGCAATGAGG
>NW_023269624.1:71074-75577 GCF_013103735.1 Etheostoma cragini | reverse complement strand
TCATGTTGCTGGAACAGCTCTACTCCAGTAAAGTAAATTGGAACCATTGTCCCTGATAGGCATTAGCAATGAGGGGCATCAGTTGACCTTTGACCTTTTGTTTTAGGTTGCCGTTTTTGCTAAATCAAACTTGTATAGCCAGCAGTATTGTGTAAGTAAGTAATATGGTAGTGTAATGTGGTGTTGTCCACAAAAGGTACATTTCCTCAAGCATTTCTGAAGCTCAGCAGAGCTTTCTGCTGAGCTCTGGAATAAAACTGCTGGGCATCACTGACGCCTCTGAAAAACAGAGGCGCATATGTCGTGGTCATGGATGTTTATAAAATAGCTTTGATGTACAGTTGTGTTCAAAATAATAGCATCACTAAACTCATTAATCATATTTTTTGGTAAAAGTGATATTTCTACATGGCAAGTCATTTACTAGTAAGTGTTGTAGAGTCCTAGAAAACCAACAGTCATGACATGCATGCTGCTCATTCTGTGGAATTGAATCTGTAATTGAAAGGAGCATGTTCATAATAATAGCAGTGGTGTGTTCAATTATAGAGCTGTTTTATTCTGTGAAGAAACAAGTGTCAGTTATGGCCCATATTTAATACTGTATTTGTACATATTAAAGGAAGGAAGGACGGAAGCACATGTTGAGCACGGAGAGGTTATAGTGCATTTCACACTGAAATACTCAGCAAAATGGCTTGTTCCAGACATTGCTCTGAGGAACAGAGGACTTTGATTAAAAAGTTGATATGAGAGGGAAAAACATATAAAGAATTGCAGACGAATATAAGCTGTTCTGCCAAAATCATTTAAAATGCCTTGAAATGGCATCCAAAGCCTGAACGACGTGGGAAACAACCTAAGGACACATGTACTGGCCAACGGAGAAATGGAGCAACATTCTGGGGACTGACGAGAGGGAAACTGTTCTTTTTGGGTCTAGGAGCCGCAGACAGTTTGTCCTCCGACCCCCCTGCATTGAAATCAAGCCCCATTCCACTGTGAAGACAGTAAAGCATGGTGGTGATGGGAGGTTTCTCATATTGTGGTGTTGGGCCTGTTTATCACGTACCGGGGATCATGGATCAGTTCCAATACATCAGAATACTTGAATAGGTCACGTTGCCTCATGCTGAAGAGGAAATGCCTTTGAAACGGGTCTTTCAACAAGACAAGGACCCAAACACACCAGGAAGGGGCAAAGTCTTGGTTCCAGATGAACCAGATGGATGTTATGGAGGGGCCAGCCCGATCCCCGGACCTCAATCCCAGAGAACTCTTGTAGGGTGACATCATAAATGCTGTTTTCTGAGTCCAGACCCAGTAATGCAGAGGAATTATGGGATGTAGTTCAATGGTCCTGGGCTGGAATACCTGATCACAGGTGACTCCATGCAACACAGATATGAAGCAGTTCTCAGAAATAATGGTTATGCAACTAAATATTAGCGCAGGGATTCAAACCTTGACACATTTTTCAGTTTATACAGTAAAAAATGCCAATACTGCTAATATTCCTTTATCTTCACTTCCTGTAAAGGTAGAACACAGACTTGATCAATGTTGGTCTTGTTTTATTTGGAAATGAATGGCCAGGGTTCCCAATGCATTGGTATTATGGAATTAAAAGCTATTCTAAGGATTTTCAGCATTATTCACTTCTTTAAAAACACTGCTGTTATTCTCTACACAACTGTATGTAAAGGCTTTGGATACAAAGATGTTATGATTGGTCGAAAGGGGGGTGCCCTCATACACCCCCCCAATAATGCATGCATGTCCATTGATCTGCGTTTGTATATCAACAGACAGAGTGAGTGAGTTAGTAAGGCGCCATGGTGGAGCGAGCTAAGTAAAACCAGAAGCTTCGTTCACTGCATGTCTGTGTCCAAGTTCCACTGCTGCATTACCATGGTTACGCTCTGTGTATGTGTGTAAATAAAGTTTGGATTGATATATCTGCGTGGCCTTTTTGTTGGCGGCCTTGAGCCAGGCGGTAGAAATGTACATTACGATAAACTTAACTGCACATTATGCAGTTGTGGCTATGTTATGGGGCGGCTGTGGCTCAGTGGCTCAGTGGTAGAGCGGTTGCCTGCCAATTGGAAGGTTGGTGGTTCGATCCCCGCCGCTGCAGTCATTGTCGAAGTGTCCTTGGGCAAGACACTGAACCCCGAGTTGTCCCCGGTGCTGTGCATCGGCGTGTGAATGTGTGTGAATGTTTATCTGATGAGCAGGTGGCACCTTGTACGGCAGCCCCGGCCACAGTGTATGAATGTGTGTGAATGGTGAATGTTTCCTGTAGATGTAAAAGCGCTTTGAGCAGTTGTTAAGACTGGAAAAGCGCTATATAAATACAGCACATTTACATTTACATTATATGAAAAGCACCGAGGAGATTATCCACACGAATTTTCCTCGCCTTTATTTATCCGTGTTGCCCCCCCACCACTATCAGAGGGCCGCAGTTTAATTGACTACCAGTTTTTCTTTGAGGAATTACGGTATGATATATAAATCCTAAAAGACATTTGTGAAGCCCTCTGTGTGCATTCATTAAAATTGAGATTAGATTTCTGGGACTCTTCAGTCTGGAGTACCCTCTTTCCTTCACTCACCTCCTCCTCCCTGACACCTTTCCTCTTGCCCACCTTCTTCTTCTTCTCCTCTGTCTCCTCGTGTTTCTGCATGTACTCGGTGATAAGGTCCAGGTCCAGGTTGTCTTGTGGCTCCCATGTGTTATCCTCACTGGAAAGGTGAGTGCAGACAGAAGAGCATCTCCTAACACTTTGTTTTTAGACAATTCATTCCCACTCTAATTATCATTCCTATTATTCCTTTTTTCTATTGCCATCTTGTAAGGTTATTTGTGGGTCTGCAACGTAGTGTCAAAATACCAAACCTTCAACTTTGAGGGCGTGATACCATGCTGACACTTATTTGCAATATGTAAATATATTATATATCTCAGGACCAAGAACACCAAGCATTAATATTCTAGACTCATACTTACTCTGAGAACCCCTTCCATTTCAGCAGAAACTCTACTCTTCCCTTCACCACTCTACGGTCCAAAACCTTCTCCACCACATAGTCCTCTTTGTCCTTCACTGCTGCAGGCTCCTCCACCTCCTCCTCTTTCACTGCTGCAGGCTCCTCCTCCTCTTTCTTGCCCTTCTTTCTAGCTCCGGTCGCCAGCTTGCCGTCTTCTGAAGGTGCCTTTGGTAGACCCAAGGGGGGGAACATGCAGAGATAATGATACAAGGGTAAGAAGAACTAATGGGAGGTGTGAGTGAATTCTAGTTGACCATATTTTACTAGATTAAAATCTTCTGTTTGAATGGAGAAAATGCAAGGGCTGATGAGGGGACCAATCCATAGGACTCCAGAGTGTCAAGTATCTCCTGCATTCAGACTGAAAGAACTACTAAAATGTAAGGACCAAAAGTCATTAACTGGAGCTACAAGCTACATGCACAGTAGTCTGGACCAACCACACTTCATTTAGAAGAACATCTCCAGTTGTTGCTGTGTGAAAATGGAAAGTTCAGAAAGACGTTATGATGGTGCAACAAGGCCGGCCTGGTTGCTTCTTTAAGGGAATAACCGTAAAGATTCCCAAAGAATATGTTAACATTAGCCATCTTATATCTAACTGGGATGTTTTAGGAGTGATTGGAGAAGAATTGCTGAGGAAAGAGTAATGTTACACAGACTGATAAGCCAAGGATGCAGCACATTGAAATAGTGTGTGTGTGTGTGTGTGTGTGTGCTCTCTGTCAACATGCACATGTGTGTCTTCTATCAGGGTGAACAGTTCCTTCCTGAGACTATGTAGCAGAGACAAAGTCGTTGCGTCCAGAGCTCAGTCCCGCCCACGACTATTCTTATTGGTTTAAAGAAAACAAACAAGCCAGAGCGTTTCTCCTACAGTAAAAGAACGAAGCAAAAAAATCCCAGTTAAAGCTGTTTTTAACTTTAATAAATTAAAACATCTTTCTAAGAGACAACTAGGAATCCTGTTAAATAATCCTGATTTCAATAGAAACCAAAGTAATTGGGATTCATATCTCTTTCCCTAACGTACAACACGGAAAAGCTTCAAATGATCACATTTCAGAAACATAAAAATCAGCAAGTGTTTGTTTGTAATAAAGAAGATATATTTCAGGCAACGCATTAAAGCTTGGTCTATTTGCTGGATTGTTCCAAGGTAACTGTCGGTAGCTAACGTTAGCAGATAAGCCCGTTGACAATGTTGAGTTATGAAAAGTTAAAAACAATGTATTTGTGTTAAAGTATGCTGCAGTCGGGTTGAGAAGATTTGATTTAATTCAGTGGTGAATGTTCCAAATCAAGCTGTTTAATTATCATCTGTTGTCTCAGTGAAGAGTTGATCAGGACGGCCCTATTGTCCCCCCCTCCACTCTAAAGAAATTATTAGGTCAAGTCTGGCATCTCACATATGGAAAGAAACCTTTTGCTTCACACCAGGAAGTAACC
>NW_023269624.1:69181-71064 GCF_013103735.1 Etheostoma cragini | reverse complement strand
CCCCCCCCCCCCCCCCCTTCTTAGACTATAAGACGATACAATGTTGATTAACTGTATTTTTGTGTCTCTTTTATGTTAATGTTAACTAGCATGTTAGTTAGCAGTAATTGGCCTGTGTCTGTTCATTTTAACTAGCATGTTAGTTAGCAGTAATTAGCCTGTGCCTATGTTAATGTTAACTAGCATGTTAGTTAGCAGTAATTACGTACGGACGATTACAACTTTTCAGACAGGTAGCCTACAAGCTAGTGCTAGCTTGTAGGCTAATAGAGCCGGTTAGGTCAGTTGGGTCAGTGTTTTCTTTCTTTCATTCAGTCAGTCACAGTGAAAACCGGGGACATTTCTGGGGACAGGTCACCAAAACCGGGTACTGTTCCCGGAAACCACTGGGGTCAAGCCAGCCGACACTCGGACCTTCGTGGTCAAATCAGCCGACACTTAGGGCATTTCTCAATACCAAGTAAGCAAAGAACGGAATTGTGTTCTTGGGGAGACCGTACTTGCTGTCTGTACCTGGAAGAATGAACTCGCGAGTTCAGAAGCACAAAAAACGCTGTTGACAGTTTTGAGACGAAGCATTCTTCCTGTTATTGCGCAACACCCCCAGCATAGAGGGCGCTTGCCACTTTATAGTTAGCTTTGATGTGTTTATTCATAATAAAGCATGCACGGTCACCTTTCACACCGCCTTTGTTGTTTTGTTACGTTTTCATTTAAAGTGCTATTAAGTATCACGGGCCAATTACTGTATAAATAACGACACAACAGCGAGAAAAAATCCTTGAAACATTGCTCGGGATTCACTTTTAATTGAAAGCAGAAAAGAAACGTTAAAATACATATTAAAATTATAGATGGAACGGGTAAAGTTAGCCACTACCGTCGGAATACTTTACCGAGAAGCAGAAGAGGAGCCTGCGAGAGGATGAGGAGGATAGAGGAGGACGGGATATATCTATATCCTTTATATAACAACAGCGGTAAAAATTGTTTTAAATATCTTACAATTGTGGACCTGGCTTTCCTCTTCCATTGTTGTTGCTGCAGTGGTCTGTCTAAATGTGGGGCCAGAGGGGTCTGTGAGCTGACTGACTGACCGGCTCGCGAGAGTCATTCCCGGCTGGCGAGCTTTTGGCGAGCTATTGATTTAATAATAGATGTAAATTGTGAAAATCTGTGTACCGGAAACCATACACGCTTTTCACCCGAATTGAATGCTGGGATACCGGCCCGGCCAAGTTCAAACAAGTTACCATCCAATGTATCCTCGGTAAAATGGGCGTGTCGAGATCATATCCGGGGATTTTAAGTGTTCTTGGCGAAATGTTAATTTGGTACTGACCTTGTGTATTGGGTCAGTACTTTGGCCACCAAATATGACGTTTCACAAGAACACAAGTCCATAGTAGTGCGCTCTTTTACCGGCAAATATGGTAAATGCATTCTAACGGCCCAGCTCGACTAGCGAACAATACACATGCGACTACTTCCGGTTTTCAAAATAAGATGTTAATACTAAGTATTTAAAACTAGATTAATAGATTATATTCACCACAAGTAAAGAAATATGCAACTCTAGTGTGTCCGTTATACAAAACAAATACAATTCCAATAAATTGTGACAGAAATGTAAATACAATAACATTTATAATTAATATTTTTAGACAACTTTATTTAAGGGGCGACTAAACCCATATTTAAAGTCAAGCAATTAAATGGTATACATTTTGAGATTTTATGACGTTAAAGTCCCTCATTTCTAGGCTAAAACGACAAGAAATATGAAACTGGAGGAGCTCTAAAATAAATTTGCTGCATAGTTCCAGGCAGTGACTGATATAATGTAACACAGGGCATCACATACTCCAATCATAGTGAAAATT
>NW_023269624.1:67632-69081 GCF_013103735.1 Etheostoma cragini | reverse complement strand
ACATCAAAGCTATTTTTTAAACATCCATGACCACGACATATACGCCTGTGTTTTTCAGAGGCGTCAGTGATGCTCAGCAGTTTTATTCCAGAGCACAGCAGAAAGCTCTGCCGAGCTTCAGAAATGCTTGAGGAAATGTACCTTTTGTTGGCAATACCACAATACACTACCATATTACTTACTTACACAATACTGCTGGCTATACAAGTTTGATTTAGCAAAAACGACAACCTAAAACAAAAGGTCAAAGGTCAACTGGTGCCCCTCATTGCTAATGCCTATCAGGGACAATGGTTCCAATTTACTTTACTGGAGTAGAGCTGTTCCAGCAACATGAAGACAACACGGTAACCCCTACAGATACCAGTGAAAGTTAAAAATCTGTGGAAAAATGTTACATTTACAACTTTCCCAGTACTAAAATCCCGGATGGTCCCCCATTTGTTACTAAAGCTAGCTGGTTAAAAGGCTGGCAACAAAATGGAGGCCACACATAAATTGATCAAAAGTAGTTTATTTATCAAAAACTAACTAACACTGGATGTTATATTTCCCATAATGCAACTCCATAATAGTGACGTTGGCAGATAATTAAGAAAGATAATGAGTCAGTCAAACAATGTTCCATAGACATCCTCTAAATGTTGTTTCTAGTTAAAGATAGAGCTCTACAGCATGGCACCTCACTAACTCACTCTCTTGGTTTTTCTGTCTTTTGATAGAAACGGAGAGGAAGAGGAGTCAAACGTCACAGCTGTCAGCTGTGTGACAAATCCTTCTCAACATCAAGATATTTAAAGATTCATCAGAGAGTTCACACTGGAGAGAAACCTTACAGCTGTGATCAATGTGGGACAGCTTTCACACAACAGAGTCACCTAAAAAGTCATTAACGCATTCACACTGGTGAGAAACCTTACAGCTGTGATCAATGTGAGGCAGCTTTCACAGTACAGAGTTCCCTAAAATCACATCGACGCATTCACACTGGAGAGAAGCCATACAGCTGTGAACAATGTGGGAAAATGTTTACTCATAGTAGTCACCTTAAAAGACACCAGCGCATTCACTCTGGAGAGAAGCCGTACTGGTGTGAACAATGTGGGGAAACTTTTTCTCATAGTGGTAGCCTTAAAACTCACCAGCGCATTCACACGGGAGAGAAGCCGTACAGCTGTGAACAATGTGGGGAAACCTTTTCTCATAGTTGTAACCTTAAAATTCACCAGCGCATTCACACTGGAGAGAAGCCGTACAGCTGTGAACAATGTGGAAAAGTCTTTTCTCATAGTTGTAACCTTAAATCTCACCAGCGCATTCACACTGGAGAGAAGCCGTACAGCTGTGAACAATGTGGGGAAACGTTTTTTGTCATAGTAGTCACCTTAAAACTCACCAGCGCGTTCACACGGGAGAGAAGCCGTACAGCTGTGAACAATGTGGAAAAAT
>NW_023269624.1:61975-67532 GCF_013103735.1 Etheostoma cragini | reverse complement strand
GGTGCAGGTGGGCTGCACGCTGTTAGGTCAGCCATTTTGTGAATCACTGGTTTAGACTTCCACCGATGACACTCATCATGTGAGACGGATGGCCTCGCTCCCTCTCACCGATCTCACCCCGGACACAATTTATTCCAGCTTCTCCCCTCTGGTAGGCGCTACAGAGCACTTTACGCCAAAACCAACAGAGTCAGGACCAATTTCTTACCACAAGCCATCACTCTGATGAAATATTTGCACCACTGGTCTATGGCTTCTGAATGAGAGTAAGTTTGTTGTTTTCTTTGTGAGTAGTAGTCAAGGGGGTGCTGTGACTTAGCTGGTTAAAGTGCCTGTCATTAAACAGAAGATCCAGGTTTCAAGTCCCTGCAGCACCTTGTTGTTGCAGTCAGTACTTCTATTTGCATCCCATCATCATGTCTACCCAATCCCCATGCTACTCATTAAGCCCCGGTAGCAAATGAAAAAGGCATGTTACATTCACACACAAACACTACATCAACACAGGTTAAGATGATACATGAAAACACATGAAATTCAGAGCAATGCAAGTTTAAGCTAGTTCATTCATCAGGTTTTGTGGTTCTGTTTATAGAAACTACATCCTGTTATATCGCGTGATCATACATGAATTTACAAGATCCCGTGGGTCCTTGGGACTTCAGTGGCCAATCAGGTGGGTGTTGATGGACTGCGAATCACAGAGCAGACACAAAGCAAAATGGATCCGCAGTTGGTGGAAGTCCGTGGGGTCTCCCTGCGCAGGTTCAAACCCTGCTCACAGTGATTTCTCACTACAGAATAAATAAGAATACAGTTAAGCACTATAGCAAGAACAAATTTATACACTCTTTGTAGTGCATTTAACATAAGTGCTAATAGATGATCAGGCACTGTGGGGGAATTTGGACCCAGGATCTCCTGACAGGCACCTTAACCACTGAGCTACAGCGCCCTTTCTACAGGTTTACCTGTCATGCAAGAATACAATGAGCTAGTGAACAGGTTTCCAGTCATCCATCCATCCTGTCGAGCAGCTCCAGCAGGGGACTCCAAACTTCCCTTTTCCGAGCAACTGGGGGATCCTAAGGCATTCCCAGCTGGACGTTCCTGGACCACCTCCCTAGAGAGATCTCGTGGGTCCTCGTGACTTTAGCTGTCAGCCGCAGCCGCTCCGCCCCAAATCCGGACCTGGTGGGTTTGACGCGTGAGGCATTTTTGTTGCATGGCGTTTTCTTGGTCTTTGCAGACCAGCAGCGTGTCTGACTAATCAAGAAGTAGTATAATAATATTTCTTTATTTACAGACTCAAGGTCCAGATGATTTAAAAACAATACAATACAAAAGGGGTTCAGACCAGACACAGCCATAAATACATATAGACAAACTGATCCCCAACAACATCACAAGAGAAACACACATACATACAAATTTACCAATTGCAATGCTCAATATTTACCAATTGCAATGCACAATAATTAAAACAAGTACAGGTGCATGTTCCAGTGATTCCATAGTTTTGACAAATATCTGGTATCACTAAGTGATTATAGCATCATTAATTATAGCATTTAAAATCGTATTATTTGACTCAGTTAATCGACATATGAATCTGTACATAAACTTCCTCAGCACAGCATGGAAGGTGGGAACATTACAGGTCACACACAGATGGTTAGCACTGGTCCATCTTGGACGCTTCATCAAAATTCAATCAAAAGTATACTTCATGTTAAACATATTTTCCCAGCACTCTTTACCTAATACCCAATACTACAATACACAAATCCATCAATCTTTATTTTAAAAAGAATGCTATGCTATCCCATTGTTAGTACACGTGAGTGTCACTAGTCTAAAGCCTCCTGTCCACTATCTTGTTGGGATCATTTGGATGCAGCCTTGGCCCTTCACCAGGCGAGGTCGCTGTTACTGAAGCTTCTGGTAATGAACCCGTTTTCAAACCAATTCCTCTAAGTGGTTCAGTGCTTCAACAAAGCTTCATTTGCCCTTCACTATCAGCACCTAGTTTCTTGACTTTGTAATGCCTTATGTCTAATGTAAAAATGTAAATTGAGTTGAGCCATAATTCATTTTTATTTATACCTTTGCTTTTCCTGCTGTGACATGTCAAAATGTCAAAAGGTGCATTGTTTGAAAGCCCATCTCTACACATCCATGTTCCACTCCCACAGGTGGTTTCACACATGCTAGTTGTCCCTTAAATTCACAGTTTATTTTTGTAATTTATTGGGGTTTTTCTGTATTTAAAAAAACTGAAATAATCTGTAAAGTTAAAAGGAAAATGTATGTAAAACTACAGAATTTTTTTACAGCGTGACAACTCCTGACCATTCCCTGACCGGGAATTGAACCCAGGCCACAGCGGTCAGAGCGCTGATTCTTAGCCACTAGACCATCAGGGAGTCACATCCAACAAATTTATCTTTGTAGATGTGAGTTTCCTTTTCACATACTGGAATGACTCATATTGTTTGAGGCGAAGAATGGCTCCTGGCTAGAGCTTCAGAAGGCAGGACATGACAGATTTGACATCTGTCACATAGTCAGTTTGTGTTCTTAAACTATTGACATTATTGTCCTATTCAGTTTTAATCTCAGATGGCATCATCTCAGAGGCTAAGAAGCATTGTTGCATGGGGGATGATGAATGGCTGTCCCGGCTGAGGATGTTTGCCGCTACAGGGGTTTGGAATACTGATGCTGGGAATAATTGTTAAACATCAACAGACTCAAAATACACTTACTGCTGGTACAAAGCACAGCAATTAGCAGAGGATGGTTTTGATCCATCGACCTCTGGGTTGTGGGCCCAGCACGCTTCCCCTGCGCTAATCTGCTCTGTTATTTACACTTCGGGGATGGAAAATTCCGGGATTCATATTTTGAGGGAAGGTGGCAACCAAGGTTCCAGCAGCTTACGGGTCGTAAAGTTAAACATTTGGTAGACCTTGCCACTACCTGTTATGGGAGCTTCCTGATTACTCACACATTGATTAGTCACATGTAACACTTGTGATTAGCTGGTGTTTTAAAAACAGAGCATTGTGAGTACAGATATAAACATCAGTAAGGAGTCTACCAAGTTGCCTCTTATCATTTTAGTTTGGACACCCAGTGAGGCTTACCGTGATGGTTTGGACTGGTTCGACTAGGGTTTTCTGCTGCTCTCAAGCAGATGGCTATACTCACTCTGGTTTCTCTTCAGAACACACAAGTCTTTTGCCTTTTACTAAAGACTTCCTTGAAGGGGAAACCCAATGAGTTGAAACTCTTTTTTGTGGGCATTGCTGTTTGGCCGAGCCTTTTGTACTTGTGAAAATTAAGCAGCTCCTATTGCTACCTGCAGGTGTTTCCGGCTCTGGAGCTGTGGAGTCTGGATCTGTGGTTGGAGACGCATGCTGCCTCCATGTTCCTGCTGGACACCCTCTGCTGCAAATCTCCATGTCTCTTTCTTTCTCTCTCTGTCTCTTTTCACCCCCAACTGGTTGATGCAGATGACCGCCCACCCTGAGCCATGGTTCTAACGCTCATAATTCAATTCAGAATACAATTCAAAATCCTTCTCCATACTTTCAAAGCCATCAATAACCTTGCTCCTCCATATCTATTAGAACTCCTACACATTGCCGTCCCCTCCCGCTACCTCAGATCTTCCTCCTCTATCCACCTCACTGTCCCCCATGCTCGACTTATCACCGTGGGGAACAGAGCCTTCAGCCGCTCTGCTCCCCAGATCTGGAACTCACTCCCGCCTGACCTCCGCAATATCAACTCTCTCCCCCTGTTCAAAACCAGACTAAAAACCCATCTGTTCCAGCTCGCTTATCTGTAAATACACTGTTCCTGTTTTGTTTTGTTTTGTTTGTTTTGTTTTTTGTTTTATTTGCTTTGTTATAACTACTTCACTTTTCTGTTCCCTGTCTTTTATTGTCTGTAAAGCGTCCTTGAGTGTTAGAAAGGCACTGTTAAATATAATGTATTATTATTATTATTATTATTATAAAACATCAGCCAGGCGCGGTCTCTGTGGCGCAATAGGTCAGCGCAGTCGGCTGTTAACTGAAATGATGGTGGTTCAAGTCCATCCAGGGACGATTGTTGCTTAAATAACCTGGAGTGAGCCTACACTGGGATTTATCTTTCTGCAGAAGACCATAGAAATAACCCAAGTGGCCTTATGTCTATCAGAAGGTACAGTTCTGCAAACCATGTACGTGTTAATCTTTACAGTCATTGGTATGCAGTATGAGAGAAATTAGCATCTTTCTCATCTTTTTTCTCATTTCCTCTTTTTTCCTCATTTTTCCTCTTTTCGTTTCTTCCCTCCCTCTTCCACTTTTTCCTCTTCTCCCCCCCCCCCCCCCCCCCCCCCCCCCCCCCCCCCCCCCCTTACAGACTATTGCTCCCCAGGTTTTTTGGGATGACTCTCGCAAGAAAATTGAAATATGTTGTGTATGTCTTTAAAACCTGTAAATGGCTGGAAATCAAACCTGGGCAAAATGATTGCATTGCTACACAACGTTCACTGCAAATCTTATAACACAGACTGAAAAGAAGTAACTTAATGGCATCCAGTACCTATGAGATGACACACAAAGGTACGTCTGCATCTACGACACCAAATTGTGTCATTAGTTTACTACCGTTCTTAAAGTAGTTATCTCGTTGTCAGAAGGATTAGAACCTGCGTGGGGAGACCCCAATGGAGTTATAGTCCATCGCCTTAACCACTCGGCCACGACAACCTGAAATACAGCGCTATACCTGTTCATAAACTTTCAATTGCTTAGTAGTAGTTAACAGACACGGCAAAGTGCAAATTGTAGTGCGCTGCTTGTGTCTCGTGGAGGCAGCTTGATTGATTGATATGCTCCCTTATTTGTACCATAACAGAGATCTAATATTTTATCAAATCGAGTTGGGTAAGTTAATTGCTTTATTTGTCAAGAAGTAACAAGAAAGGTTACTTCTTGACAAATAAAGCAAGTAACCACACAACAAAAACTATTGCGATGGCTGGGAATCAAACACAGGTCAACAGCTTAGAAGGCAGCTATGCCCACCACTATACCACCCATCGCTGGACAACGCATTGTTCACGGAAAATATTGAAACACATGCTTATGAGGACCTGGCATCTCCAGCAGGTATTATGGTAGTCTTTAAAAGATCTGCAAAAGGTACTACCTCCTGTGGTAATCTGACTGCTAGACAGCACAACAAGCACTTTGAACGCACATGTTTCTATTTACAGTATTTGTTAACTGTAGTGTAATGTATTTATTGTTTTATGCTCCAGTTTTTATGGGTGTTACAACAGGTATGAGCACTGTAGTTTCTATTTTTAGGGATGAAATAAACTTGGTATGCTATTAAGTTTACTCTTCAGCTGGTGGGGACATTTCACTTCAGACACTTGCAGCAACAGATGGTTAAACATCAACAGTAGTTGACAACAATAGTTCCGCTATATATACCCACATAAACAGGCCAGCACGCACACACTTCAAAGCAAGAAACAAAAAAATGCAGA
>NW_023269624.1:60745-61875 GCF_013103735.1 Etheostoma cragini | reverse complement strand
TTATTTGCCCTGGCTATTGAGCCGCTTGCCTTCATGCTTCGTTCGAGTCCAACTATTGTGGGCATACGACGTTATAGTTTGGAAGTCAAGGTCTCTCTTTACGCTGATGACTTACTTTTATACGTTTCACATCTGCACAACTCTATTCCTGCTGCTTTGCGACTTTGGCCGGTTATCTGGGTATAAGCTGAATCTGGGTAAAAGTTTGTTTCCTATTAACTCAGCGGCTAGGGCTCTTCCGCTGCATGCCATTCCTTTCAGAGTAGCCAATGACAGTTTCACATATCTTGGAGTTCGAGTTACGCACAGGTATGAGGACTTATTTAATGCTAACTTTTCTCCCTTGCTGTTGAAAGTTAAAGAAGACTTTGAGCGCTGGTCCTTGCTTAAGTTGTCTCTGGTAGCTCGAATTAATTGTGTCAAAATGAATGTTCTCCCCCGTTTTTTGTATCTTTTTCAATGTCCCGATTTTTTTAACCAATTCCTTTTTTGGTCGGGTAGATTCTCTTGTTTCAGATTTTCTCTGGGAGGGTAGGGTCTCAAGATTGTCTAGACAATATTTACAGAGACCTAAGCCGCTTGGGGGGATGGCCTTACCGAACTTCAGGTACTACTATTGGGCTTCCAATATTGGGGTTTTGACAGCCTGGCTTCGGTGTGGCCCATCATCTCCTGAGTGGCTTGTAATGGAGACGAATTCAGCAAAACCTGTGTCTCTCACAGCTCTATTGTATTCACCAATTAAATCTTCGACTGTTGCTTACACAAAGAATAGCGTAGTTAAAACCTCTCTTAAGATTTGGACTCAATTTCGGCGTTATTTTGGTCTACAACTCCTTTCTCCATATGCTCCTATCGCAAACAATCATGTTTTTTCTCCCTCTCTCACAGACAAAACTTTTGTGATTTGGTCAAACCTTGGCATTCGGACCTTTAGGGATTTATTTATTGATGGTGTCTTTGCTACCTTTCAACAACTCTCTGCCAAATTCACTCTTCCATCTCAAGATTTTTTCAGATTTTTACAGGTGCGTAGCTTTGTTCATAGTAATTTTCCCACTTTTCCTAGACTGCCTGAGGACTCTGACCTTGACTCCTTGCTTTTGCCCATTCCTAGGCTGAAAGGATCT
>NW_023269624.1:51390-60645 GCF_013103735.1 Etheostoma cragini | reverse complement strand
CAACCATTGTGACTGCATCGTTTTGAATGTCATTGATGTTCAGAAAAACATTTTGTCAACTAAAATCTGTCTTTATTTTCCAATAAATTAAACATAACAGGCAAAAACATAAAAAAAAGATATTAACAAACCATTATCAACCATTAGAACCATAACTTACATGTCACACACATAAAAAGGCACTCAAATGTGTAAAACAAAAAAAAAATACACACATGATAACAAATAAACATATAACTACAGCTGTTCTGATGTTCCGTTCAGAGAGCATTGGGAGTACCTGGCTCCTCACACCGTTATATGCAAACAGTGTGGATCTTTGTTGGCAAGTGTACAGAAAGCCAGTCAAATCTTTGTTGTAGTCCAACATGTGGGGCCTCCTGCAGAACCTTTATCCTAAGCTGTCCAGTTTCTATCATTGTAAAATGAAGCAATAACAACTTGGAGGCGTAACAGAGAACTAGCTTTACAAAGCTGCCGTGACCCAGATTCAAACCGGGGTTGCTGCGGCAACAACGCTAACAAGTACTAACCACTATACGATCACGGCCACTTGGTAACAGTAGGGCCTTGTTGTTGTTGTGAAAGCATAGTGGGAACTCTGATTGTCAACTCTACTGATATTTTCCCGCTTTCCCTGATTGATGACTAACAAATGAAAATGTATGGATGGTTTATCTAGCACTGCTGATTCTGTCCTTCAGGGACACTTTTCTTTTTTTCAAGGAAAAATGATTAGCAAGCAAAAACAGAAAAACAACAGCAAGAGCTTGATTTTTGCTGTAGTTGACTGACACTTAGAGGCTTAGATGAATTTACACACATGTTGAAACGATAATTACTCATCATTTGGCTCTTTATAGATGTACATTTCCTTGTAGTGTTTGTCCAGGGGGTGAAGTTGGAAATGACAAACAAGGGATTTAGTCGCTAAAGAGCACTACAAGGTAGCCAGGAGTCAAAGCTAGAATCTTCTGATCAGCAGTCAGACGCGTTATCCATTGCGCCACTATTCCTACCTTCAGCACGAGCAATATCTACATTCTCACACCAACGTATGCAGACAGTGGTGCTCTTTGTTGGCAAGGGTATAGAAGGCCATTCAAGAACGCCAGCCCACTCCTTCTCATTGGTGCTGATCATCCACATCTCATCACCCCCATAGAGCCAGTGAAGCTCGGTTCACCAAGTGGTTCAGACATCTGGTAGAGATGCCTCCTGGGGGCCTCCCTAGGGAGGTGGTCCAGGAACGTCCAGCTGGGAGGAGGTTTTGGGGAAGACCCCGGACTAAGTGGAGGGATTATCCCCAAGTCGCTCAAAAAAGGGAAGTTTGGGGTCCCGTGCTGGAGCTGCTCATCAAAGATTGATGGATTGGGAACACTGGTCACTAGCTCAATATATTCTTGCATGAAAGCCATACCTGTAGGAGGTGCTGTAGCTTAGTGGTTAAAGCGCCTGTCTTGTAAACAGGAGATCCTTGGTCCAAATCCCAGCAGTGGCTAATTATCACACAACACTTACGTTATCTGCACTATAAAGTCTTTATATATTTGTTTTTGCTATAGTGATTATCAAGCATTATTTAATTTTACCCAGTTGTGGCCTCTTGAGGGACAATAAATATCAAAAGGGAAATGGATTGAACCCATTTTTCAATGCTTTTCAACCTTGTTTTGTTGGGGCTGATTGTGGCCCAGGTGTAAACCATTACCCTGTGACATCACTGTTGGGTGGGGTTTCAGGTGCATGTGATGCTGACAGAGGTCAGAGGTCAAATAAACATGAACTTTACCAGCCAAGGCACTTTGGGCAGTGACTGTCTGATTTTAACATCTTTGATGCTGCTGCAATAAAAATTTATACATTTATTATTTGATATTAGTTGACTATATATTTGGATATGCAGCTAAAGGAAGAATCTATATGCCTTTGCATTTTGGATGCTTTTCTGTTGTTTAGATATGGCTACATTCACATAAAGTATCCAGAGAGCACAATATTGCACTGCACTCTGTTCAGTTGTTTACACCAAATTCCTCATGGCCACACATCCGGGTTCATCCCCAGAGGTAATGATGACACTCCAACAGAGGTAATCTCTCCATCAACAAGGTGCTGCGGGGATTTGAACCCAGGATCTCCTGTTTACTAGACAGGCACTTTAACCAACTAAGACACAGCACGACCACGAGTAGCAAACCTGTTCAGTCTTAATTTGTCTTTTACCTTGTAAAAGCTAAACCATACTGTGTACTGACTGGCAGTATTGGGAGTAACGGCTTAACTTGCCTAGGCTTGGCAGATCAATCCTATCCAGTCAGTCTGCAGAAGAGGTATAAGTACCTGGCAAGTCTCTCCCTTCAGCAGTTTGAAAACGCCAGCCCACTGCTTTCCATTGGTGCTGATCATCCACATCTCACCCCCATAGAACCAGTGAAGCTCGGTCCACCAGATGGACCACTCACCATTCGAACCAGACTGGGGGGGAACGCTTCAGGGACCAGCACAGATCGCGGAGCAACAGCTAAGGCCGAAACAGTGCCTTCTACAGTGCCGGATTTTTGCGGTAATCCTGCAGGACACAAGTCCATCTTATAGGATAGTCCTGTTCTTTACCCTTTACTTTACTTTTTGGATTCTTGTGTAAATCACAGAGTCTGATACAAATGGCTTCCACCAAGCGGCAGCAGTCTGGCCACTGGGTAGGGGAGGCAATGGATCCCAGCCCACCCCGCTTCAGGCTCTCCACACCAGGAGTAAACTCTGCCCCTAGTTTTGGAGACCTGAACTTTCCTACCATGAGCCTGTCTTGGTGTCTGGCAGCAAACACCACCCGTTGCTGGTCATATGGCAGCAGGCTCTGCCAGAGGTCAATGATGATGCTGACCTGTTGGTTGCTCAAGGTAAAACCAGTATGGTTCTTCAGACCCACCAGATACTCTGCTAGGTTGTCCACAAGATCCATTCCCGCCATGTTGTGTTCATCCACTTCCTGAAAAACAACATCAGACCAATGTTTCCCAAACTTAGGGTCTGGACACAAAATGGGTCGCAGACCCGTTTTATTGGGTCGCCAATTGGCAGAGAACAGACTAAATGCTCAGCATGACCTCAGAATGGAACTTTCAACAACCAAACCTAGACTAGATCAGCTGGTTGATATCTTCAACAAACATGATGCAACAAACAGGCCTGGAACAGATACTGATGTTATCAGGTTCACAACTGTTGGGTATAGATCCTGGTCCTCAAAGCCTTCATCTTCCTGCTCCTCCCCAATGTTGATATCTTCCAATAGCTCATCTGTCTTCTCAGAGTCTGGGTTCATGTCCCGAATGGGCTGCCCTGTTTGATTATACAAGTAGTCAACACGGATAAGCTCTCATGGTAGGTGGACAAAAATAATGAAGAGAGATCAAGGTCTCCAGAGTAGCGGAGGAGATGCGAGGGTTTGGCGGTTAGAGACTTTGCAGCCCGGTCCTGGTTTCACCTGCTCAGGCCTTCTAGCAGAAACAGCTGAAAGTTTAGGCTTAAACTTTACCTTCTTAGTGTGAAATCCATACGTGCAGACCTATTTTATGTGTGTGTTTATGTGAAGTATGGTAGGGTTTTAAACAGAATGACGGATTGATGAATGTAGCAGTAGCATGTAAATCACCGTAGTTTTAGATGTTAAAATGTGCACACAAGAAAGCTACGGGATTACTGTGGGGAAATGGAGAATGGCTAGGTTAACTGATGATTTTAAACATTGTAAAAATTAACGGAACATATGAACACGTTAAACATATACGGGCATATAACATATACCTGCATATACCTCTTTATAGGTATAGGTAGCGTATGCGCCCCGTCACAGGTCCCGACAATTTTGTTAATGAATGAGTATTTCATATTGAAAACTTACAATTAGGTGTTCATTTAAAAACAGGGCATTGTGAGTACAGATATAAACAACCGAGCCAGCAAGGAGTCTACCAAGTTGCTTGTAATGACTTTAGTAACTTCACCACGCTATGTCATAAGAGTATAATGGCAGTGGTGGGATTTGAACCCACGCCTCCAGAGAGACTGGAGCCTAAATCCAGCGCCTTAGACCACTCGGCCACACTACCTACATGTAGCTGTTGCCCACATCATGACACACACAGGGACCGTAACAGTATGTTTGTTAATGCCATTGGAATAAAACTTCCCCATGGTTTTTTACCAGACGTGCTGGACTCTTGCCCAGAGTCCGGTCAAGTAGCAGGCGAATGACACGGATGTCACAGGCATACCTGAGATGCACATGTAGCTCTGATTAGTTACATATTAATAGAAGTCATGTAAAACCTGTCACACTCTGCCGGCGATGCAACAGTTGAATGAAACAGTGGAAATCTGTTGATCGCTTTATTACACACACTACTGGCGACACATTTTTTCAAAACAGATTTACTCATTTGTGGGTCAGGATCAGCCGAAGAATGTTCTGGTGCGGCAGGTCCAGCTGGTTCTAGACAGTCTGAGAGGTTGACAAGTACTTCGGAGAACACACAGTGTCTCTGTCGCCATAAGATAATACCTGTCAATGTCCAGGACCTTCTGAGCCCTCTTGTGGACACGGTAACCCACACACAGGGCAGTTTACCCTCACCTTCCAAGGGTTGTAGGGCATCCACACCATCAGCCAATGGGTGAAAAAGCAATCTGGTGTCGGCGTCTGGTGGTTTATGAGTGCTGGGACAGGGGGTTCAAACCACAGCTTCAAATCTTGCCGCAGTTGGCCAGAGTGGAAAATGGTGTTAGAAATCCACCTCTGGTCTTGGATGGCGATGTTTTTCCGCATCTCTCCTGGCTACCAGAAAGAAGCTGCTGCCCCAACAGTAGCTGGATGAACTCCTCCAGGTTCACCCTGTTAAGAAGACAACAACAAATTATTAATGTATGGCATGAATAAAGGCCAGACTAAGCACAACGTACACAACAGCCTGGCCAATGAACAGACACTGCTGTACTCACACAGTCTTCTGCTATGTTGGTGTTCACAGCAGGGTTTGAGGTCCTTACGGAGGTTGGAGAGGGTCTGGGAGTTCTCACAGAAGACAGGGCATTGCTTGTGGTCCTGACAGAGGATGGAGAGGTACTGGGAGTCAACTGTGGAGGTAATAGAGTGAGAAGAAGTAGAACCGCTGCTCCTTCGCCTTGAAATAGACCTAATGCTTATTCAAAGCACAGGAATTAGCAGAGGATGGTTTTCGATCCATCGACCTCTGGGTTATGGGCCCAGCACGCTTCCGCTGCACCACTCTGCTCTGTTATTAAAATTATTTAAAAAAGGCTACACTGAGCACAACTTACACAACAGCCTGGCCAAAAGACAGACACTGCTGTACTTACACAGGCTTCTGCCATGTTGGTATTAACAGGCAGGGTTTGAGGTCTACACAGACATAAGGACATAAGACGGCGAATGGCTCGGGGTCCTCACAGAGGATGGAGAAGGGCTGGGAGTCCTCAGAGCTGATGGGGCATTGCTTGGGGTCCTGACAGAGGATGGAGAGGGACTGGGCGTCCTCACGGAGGATGGAGAGGGACTGGGAGTCCTCACAGAGGATGGAGAGGGACTGGGAGTGCTCACAGGGGAGGAAGACGGGCTGGGGCTCCTCCTAGCCACTAAATTAGGCTTTAGTGTGAGATCTTAGATCCATTGTCATCGCGCTACGTGATTGGACAGGGGTGAATCTCACTTTGGACATGAACGAACGTGATTAGCTGTCAAGATTGGAAATGGAACATATGATTCTGAGACTGCGCCCGTCTTAATAGAGGTAAGGCAAGGCAAGGCAGCTTTATTTGTATAGCACATTTCAGCAACAGGGCAATTCAAAGTGCTTTACATAAAATCAGTTAAACAGATTAAACACAAGTACAAACAGTTAAAAATCATAAGCATCAAAAACCGATAAAACACATGAATAGACAGTTAAAAACAGAATAGGAGTTTCTCTGACTTTCTCTGTAAACTTTAGACTACCTTTCACACTAAATAGTCAATGTTAGTGCTATCCTTCGTGATCACCTCAGTGTCACTACCTTTTACGATACTATTTTTAGAGACGTTACTTTTTGCCTCTGACTCTTCTTCACACTAATTAAGCCAATATAATGCTGCCATTTATGTCTATCTCGACACTACACATTCACACTTTTTCTTTAAAGTGCTAGCCCTTGAGTCTGACTTTCTTTATTTTATTTTTAAACTTTAGATTACCTTTCACAATAGTCAATGTTAGTGCTATCCTTCGTGATCACCTCAGTGTCACTACCTTTCACGACTCTATTTTTAGAGACGTTACTTTTCGTCTCTGATCTACATTAAACTTCCCTTATTTCTCAGAAATATTCCAATTTCAGCAATTAAATTAAAATAGGACTTAATAGAAACCATAAAACTCTTACACTTTCTGGGTAATTTAGCATCTTCCTCATCTTTTCTCTCTCATTTCCTCTTTTTTCCCCCCCTTTTCTAGTCTTAACGACTACTCGAAGCGCTTTTACATCATACAGGAAACATTTACAATTCACACACATTCATTCACTGTGGCCAAGGCTGCCGTACAAGGTGCCACCTACTCATCAGAATACTGAGCACTAAGGTGAATGAACACTCATTCACACTCCGATGGGCAGCACCGGGGGCAACACGGGGTTCAGTGTCTTGACAGTCATGGGATTGCATGGCATCGAACCACCAACCTTCTGGTTGGCAGGCAACCACTCTACCACTGAGCCACAACCGTCAAACTGCTTGCTCCTGGTACAAAGCAAAGCAATTAGCAGAGGATGGTTTCGATCCATCAACCTCTGGGTTGTGGATCCAGCACGCTTCCGCTGCGCTACTGTGCTCTGTTATTTACACTTCAGGGATGGAAAATTCTGGGATTCACATTTTGAGGGAAGGTGGCAACCAAGGTTCGATCAGCTTACGTTGACCTTGCCACTACCTGTTATGGGAGCTTCCTGATTACTCACACATTGATTATTCACGTGTAACACTTGTGATTAGCTGGTGTTTTAAAAACAGAGCATTGTGAGTACAGATATAAACATCAGTAAGGAGTCTACCAAGTTGCCTCTTATCATTTTAGTTTGGACACCCAGTGAGGCTTACCGTGATGGTTTGGACTGGTTTGACTAGGGATTTCTGCTGCTCTCAAGCAGACAGCTATACTCACTCAGGTTTCTCTTCAGAACACACAAGTCTTTGCCTTTTACTAAACACTTCCTTGAAGGGGAACCCCAATGAGTTGAAACTCTTTTTTGTGGGCATTGCTGTTTGGCCGAGCCTTTTGTACTTGTGAAAATTAAGCAGCTCCTATCGCTACCTGCAGGTGTTTCTGGCTCTGGAGCTGTGGAGTCTGGGTCTGTGGTTGGAGACACCTGCCTCCATGCTCCTTCTGGACACCCTCTGCTGCAAATCTCCATGTCTCTTTCTTTCTCTCTCTGTCTCTTTTCACCCCCAACTGGTCGATGCAGATGACCTCCCACCCTGAGCCATGGTTCTCACGCTCATAAAACACCAGACAGGCGCGGCCTCTGTGGCGCAATAGGTCAGCGCAGTCGGCTGTTAACCGAAAGGATGGTGGTTCAAGTCCACCCAGGGACGTTTGTTGCTTAAATAACCTGGAGTGAGCCAACTCTGGGATTTATCCTTCTGCAGAAGACCATAGAAATAACTCAAGTGGCCTTATGTCTATCCGAAGGTACAGTTCTGCAAACCATGTACATATTAATTTTTACAGTCATTGGTATGCGGGTCACTTGATGTAATACAAGCAAATAAATAAGGAATACAACCTCTGTCTGTCCTCAAGCCCCAGGAACTTTGTTTGCTGTTCCAACACTAGCATACCGTGCCCCCCATATACTGGTTGCCCCTCTTGCTCCATCCCCACCTCCACCTGCCAGTGCTTGCCCTGCTTCTCAGGCAAGGTTTAATAAGAGCAAGGTGGACTACAACACTTGCAGGAAGTGTGGACAATTCAGGACCGCAGAAACTGGGCACAGCCAATATCAAGGCAGTATCTACCGCCCAAATACAGAAACACTATCAAAAGAGTTGTGCTTAGATCAGATTAAAAAATCAAAAATGTAAATGTATAATGGAAATAGAAAATGTAAATAGTTAGATTTTACTATGCATACAATACTTTTATGTAATGTGATTTATATGTTATGTGTTTTACTCTTTGTACAGAATTAGTTTGTTGATTCTCTTATTTTCCTACCTGCTGTAAAAACCTTTGCATAGTCAGTCATTTCTTGTGCTAAACAATATTATTTAGTTGAGATCAATAATGTTTATATTAATTGGCTTCATTTCAATATTATTCCAAATTGTAGTCTACACACTGCTGAGCATATGACTTGCCTTTATACACCTTACTTCCCTGCAATGATTACCGTATGACATACTTGCTTTTAGAGAAAAGAGATCTAAAAATGCTTGGTTTTACCTGTCTTACACTGTTTAAAGAAAAAAAAAAGTATCACTAAACAATTCTTATCATGAAGACTAACTTTAAATATTGACCAAATATAGTAGGATTACTAAATGTATGGAGTACTAAAAACAGATATTTGGTTGAAAAGTCAATCTAAACGTTATAAATTATTTGTTTAAATTGTTTTACAACGTTCCTATTATTTTATTCCTTCAAAGAAATTTTTAGTAGAACAATAAAGTTGTGAATAGTGTAGTTGGATCTTCTGGCACTAGGAGGGGATCAAACCTAAGATCTGGTGCTAGGTGGGGATCGAACCTGTGACCTTTGGATCTACATTAAGCTTCCTTTATTTATCAGAAACATTCCAATTTCAGCAAATAAATTAAAATCTGACTTAATAGAAACTATAAAACTCTTATACTTTGTGAGTAGCATCTTCCTCATCTTTTCTCTCATTTCCTGTTTTTTCCTTGTTTTTCCTCTTTTTCTTTCTTCCCTCCCTCTTCCCCTTTTTCCTCTTCTCCCTTCCCCCTTACAGACTATTGCTCCCCAGCTTTTTTGGGATGGCTCTCGCAAGAAAATTGAAATATGTTGTGTATGGCTCTAAAACCTGTAAATGGCTGGAAATCAAACCTGGGCAAAATGATTGCACTGCTATACAACGTTCACTGCAAATCTTATAACACAGACTGAAAATAAGTGACTTAATGGCTTCCAGTACCTATGAGATAACAAGTAAGCAAGTAACCACACAATGAAAACT
>NW_023269624.1:49640-51290 GCF_013103735.1 Etheostoma cragini | reverse complement strand
AAATAAGTGACTTAATGGCTTCCAGTACCTATGAGATAACAAGTAAGCAAGTAACCACACAATGAAAACTACTGCGATGGCTGGAAATCGAACCCAGATCAACTGCTTGGAAGGCAGCTAGGCAGCTAAGTGTTTTGGACTATGGTGATGTTGTCTACATGCATGCTGCCTCTAGTACTCTCCACCTGATAGATTCTGTGTACCATAGTGCTCTGCGCTTTTTAGCTAACTCTTATTTCCATACTCATTGTACACTCTATGAACTGGTAGGCTGGCCGTCACTAAGTTTACGTAGACAACTTCATTTGTATATTTTTCTACACAAGGCCTTGTTGCGGGCATATTTTCGTAATCTCCTCAAATTGAATTCTAGCTGTTTTCATCTCCGTTCCACCAGGTGGCGCTCTTACCAGGTTCCGAGGGTTTTTACTGAGCTGGGGAAGAAAGCCTTCTCTTACTTCGCGCCATGGTCTTGGAACAATTTGCAAAACTTGCTCCATCTAAATGATCTAGTCCCATTAAATGAATTCAAGGCCATGTTAAAATGACATGTATTTCAAAAATGTAACTGCCACATGTGACCTGTTCCTTTACTCTATGTGTGATTTTGTCTATGCTGTATTTTCTGTTTATATTGTAACTGGTGTGCCGTCTTGGCCAGGTCACCCTTGGAAAAGAGATTTAGCGGCATATGAGCTAGCACAGACATACACACTTCCCATTCTTGTGTATGTGACAACACAGGATCCCCAGGAGGGACTTTCAGTGATAGAGTGCACTTTCAGTCTCAATGCCCAGATGTATTACAGGATTTGAAGTGAACATTGTATCTCCCAGTGATGGTGGTATAGCGGTGAGCATCGCTTCCTTCCAAGCAGTTGACCTGGGTTTGATTCCCAGCCATCGCAGCAGCTTTCTTAGAGTGATGTTACTTTCTTTTTTTACAAGAAGTCAGCAGAAAGGTTACTTGCCCAAACTGGTTTGATAAAACATTACATCTCTTTGGGCTGCATGATTATGGCCAAGATTATAATCACGATCATTTTGATTATTGAAATCACGAATATTTATTTCATACTCTTTTTTTTTTTTTTCAAACTTTGTTTATTTGGTTTTTAACAAGAATTGCATAGCCATACATTTACAATGTGATACATATAAAACAAACCATGCAATTCCCTTGAGTTATAAAAACAAAAAACACAACAAAACGACCTCCAATCACTCCCATGCAATAAGGAAAAGTCCTAAGAAAAAGGGCACACATACACAAAAAAACAAGTTTTGAAATAAATAAAAATTAAGATGCATTCTGCTACACCTAAAAAAAAAAAAAGGGTACAGTTTGTGCCCGGGAAAGCAAATATGGAACCATAAGAAAAGGAAGATCCGAGAAAAAGGACACAGGATGAGCAGACAAATACATACACAAAGGACTAGACCGGGACCGAATGGAAATTAACTTGACCAACCAATCGTAGTAATGGCTGCCAGATTTCTGCAAATTTGTCAGAGGAACCCCGTAGTGTCATCCTAATTTTTTCAAGTTTAAGAAAATAAACAATATCCCTCAACCAAAGTATGAAAGAAGGAGGTTGTGGTGATTTCCATTTAAGAAGAATTATCCTCCTTGCAATAATGGTCATAAAG
>NW_023269624.1:41015-49540 GCF_013103735.1 Etheostoma cragini | reverse complement strand
GCTTACGTGAACATTGTGATGCATTATATAGTTATTGTGTACACAACCATACAGATGGTTATAAGAATCCAGAGAATAAGAAAAGCTGTGCGGTTTTATTCCAGAATTGAAAGTTAAATGTTTCTCTAAACCTTTTTGAAAAACATCCCCCTGGGACATGTGGTGCCTGCAATCAAATGGAGACTGCGGATCATGTTTTTCTTTAATCCCTAAAATTTTCATTGAAGGACTGTTGTTGGGGAATGGACTGGAATGTGAAGGAAGGACACTAGGACATTAACCCGAACGCTGAAGACGTCTCCGCTTAATTGTATAACAGGTCATAAGTCTTAACCCTTGTGTTGTCTTCCTGTCAACATTTTAAATCAGCACTTTTGACACTTTTTATTTATGTTTTTAACTTTTTCTTACATTTGTCCCTTTTGATATTTTCAACACTGCGTAACAATAAGTTAGTAAGTTTAGAGTACAGTTCTTTTTAATTTATGGTCAATAGACCTAATTTATACTGGTCGCCCAGCGTCAGGTTGGCGGGCTGGTCGCCCAGCGTCACGTTGGCGGACGTCTGGTTGGCGGGCTGGTCGCCCAGCGTCACGTTGGCGGACGTCTGGTTGGCGGACGTCTGGTTGGCGGACGTCTGGTTGGCGGGCTGGTCGTCCAGCGTCGGGCAGGTTTTGAGCTGTTCGGGTCCGTTCAGGGGCAATTGAACATCTGCAAGTTTTTGAATAGCTGCCTCAGCTTCCACTTCATTGGTTTCCAGTTGTGCTGAAAAATATGTCGAAGTCGTTAAGTTCCAACTACCCTTGACATTTATTTAAAGAATTTACCACTACAGCTTCTTTGTTTATTGAAAAAGTATTAAGACTTCCTTTTAAGACTTTATTGCACCAAAAGTCTTCATTGGTAATTAGGCCAGTGGAGTTTGTTCAACATACAACAACATTACAGAATCATTAATGAGATTAAGCTAGCACAGCAGTGTGTTCATGTGCTGCATTTACTTGGTTTGGAAAATTCCATTATCTCTACAAAGCTCCATTGACTGGAGAAGTGCAAAGGCCCTCTTCACGGAGATATCATTGGGAGACATATCTGTAGTACAAAATAAATTCAGTTAGTGTCTGTAAGTAGCTCTTGAAAGATTCTGTCACTAACGTTCTTACCTCTAATCATTCTCCTCTGCAGCTCATCATCATGTCTTTCATTTGTGTCACCGACTGGCAAACTCAAGCCTAAGGACAATGCAATTGCGGTTAATCAAATGTTTCTGCTGTTTGACGGCACATTTCATGAACTTGTTCCAGCTAAATTTCATTTCAGTAATTTAACCTACTCTTTACATTTGCTATACTCCAAAACCTATTTGAACAAGATTTAAACGGAAGAAATGTTACAACCTTTGTTAATCCAAACAGTCAGCACACAACAAACAAAGGCCCAAACAGCTGCCATCACTCCAGTCACCAAGAGAAAATGGTTCCTGTGCTACATGCCAGTTTAAAAACCCATCATGCAGGTAGCACAGCTGTTGCTGATCAGCTCTAATTGGCTCTCTCTACAGAGTCAGTGCTAGTTGAGATTCAGCCCATGAAAAATGGGAATTTGGAAGCAAAGGACAATTATAGACTATATTGTAAAGAAAGTCCAGGAAGTTGGGTTTTTTTACAAGAAAGAAAGTCAATGAGGTTTGTCTGAACACTGTAAATTTGCGTTAACTTACTGGCACCGTGCTTTAACTTCCTGATTACAGTATCATAACTGTACATGTTTTTCTACAGTATAATACCCTTACTGTAACTTAGTTTTACATTAGTAAAATATACCCTTATTGTAACTTAGTTTTACTGTTTAAAGAACTCGACAGTGGCAAAGCCCCAGGGATTGATTAAATTCGTTGAGAAATATTGTAAGGAGAGGTTGTCTTGGTTGATACACCTCTTTAACATTGCGTGGAGGTCTATGGGGGTGCCTAAGGAGTGGCAGACCAGGGTGGTTGCTCCCCTCTTCAAGAAGAACGGCATCTGCCCATTACAGGAGTATTACACTGCTCAGCCTCCTTGGTAAACTCTACTCCAAGGTGCTGGTAAGGAGGGTTTAGTCAATCCTCAGCAAGGAGTGTACCAATGTTTGTAACAATTCAGCAAACGGCGGTGGTGGGTTTTGAACCCACGCCTCCAGAGAGACTTGAGCCTTAATCCAGCACCTTAGACCGCTCGGCCATATTACTTGCAAATATCACACAAAAAGCCAATACTTACATACTAAAAAAGGTTATCACACTTTGTCATTTTTCTCTGGCATTGTTGATTTTAGAATATCGTAACCAGCATTAAGTGAGTAGGTTTAGGTCTGTGTGAATATGGGCTGAGCATTTACCCGGGCTGAATTTGTGAACATCTTCTTTTGCATATTTACTGTAAAGAGTCATTACCCCTCCAACTGACAACTATTGGTCCAGAGACAATAGGATATACAGTTTTAGATTGCAAGGGACTTCCCTTGCTGGTAAGTACGAGAATTGCATGGAGCCAGGACGTTGCCCACAGGTCTATGGCAGCGCTGCACTCCCAAAGCAAATGCCTCACAGGTCGGGTGCAGGATGAGTGTGCTGACACGCCCATAACGGGTGCATAACGGACCTGAGGATCAGATGAGTCACCATCCATGACAACTCATGTAGTCGGTTTGGGAGAGCCCCAATGAAACATTGATTAATGTTTCCCCAAAGAGTTGAGGGTTCGCCAAAAGCCAGCCCACGCACTGGACTCACTGGAATGAGAGAGCGACGATTTGTTATAACATACACTTGTTCTTGCTCAAGGTGAAAACGTTTTAAAAAGGTCTCGATAAAAGCATAGGTTGGTGGCAGGGTCAAAGACCCAAGTACTTCAAGATCAGAGGGTAAGATCTTCAATCTTCTGAGGTATGATTCCATCCAAAACCGTGCCATAGCTGCAGTCTTAGGATTTCTGGTCTGACCTTGTGTGCGCAAGTTTACGCAAACACCGTCATCACATTTAAGAGTAAACTAAAAACTCTCCTCTTTGATTTAGCTTATTGTTAGGGAGTCGCAGCGTTCGCCTAGATGGGCGCAGATGGGCGCATGTGGGAGGGTGTATGTCCGCAGACATGGTACCCCTTCCCTTCTCTACTTCTCTTCATAGTCTTCAGATTAATTACCATATAATATAATAAAACTAGAGGAAGGCGGTGCAATACAGCTCGATCCAGTAGGGGAGAATTCTAGCCCGACCAGGCTCCTCTCTTTACCCTGTCTCTCTTAGTCACACTGTGAAGGTTTTAGACTGCCGGGGGACTTCCTTTGACACACTGAGCTCCTCTCTCCTTTATCTTTCAATTTGTGTGATTCCATGTCCCAGAACTGCTTGTTACTAACCTAGCTCTGGCGAGTCCTTTTTTTTTGGGTTGTCGTGGTCGAGTATTTAAGGCGATGGACTAGAAATTCATTGGGGTATCCCCGCTTAAATCCAAATCCTGCCGACGACAGGCATCCCATAACGGTGGTAGTAAAACAATGACACACCAAATTAGACCAAATCGCAGATGTCCCTTAATGATCAATGTTGTATTATCTCATAGGTACTGGAAGCCACCCGTCTCCACCAATGCATCTCTGAGCATTTATTTTCAGTCTCAATGCCTAGATGTGTTACAAGATTTGCAGTGGAATCTTTCTGCAAAACCTCTTATTATCACAGAGTAAATCAAATGATGCAACAATTATTACAAAGGCAATAAGGTGGAACATTTACTTAACACGTGTCTAACAACTTTGTTCACTTCAACCATGTCCTGCTTTACTCAGCAGCTGAGAAGAATTTGACCAAATTTGAATAGCACAGTTTTGTGGGTTGTTGTGACCTCCTTGCACTTATGGTACCTAATGCAAATGTGTCTCAATGCCCAGATGTGTTGCAAGATTTGAAGTGAAATTTTTTTTATTGCCTAGTCATGGTTGTATAGTGTTGAGCATAGCTACCTTCCAAGCAGTTGACCTGGGTTTGATTCCCAACCATCGCAGTTGCTTTCTTTGAGTGATGTTCGTGAAGAAGTCAGTAGAAAGGTTACTTGCCCAATCCGGTTTGATAAAACATTTTTATCTCTTTTTTGGTTCAAATAAGGGAGCATATCAATAAATATATCAAGATTCCCCTACGAGGATCCACAGACTCAGGCAGTCTACTGCGGTTTGCACTTTTCTCATGTCTGGCATTAATAATCCATTGAATAGGTTATGAACATTCCTTGGGAATTGTGGACAGAAACATTGGTGGATCTTGAGTCCCACCATAGGATTTAGCCTGTATTCCAAAAGATGTAAAGTTACCATGTTTTTCTACACAGTAGACATATCTACTGCTGTATTCACTGTCTGTGGCAAGTCCTTTAAAACCTGTTCTTGACTTGCTTTTTCCCACATCCTCTGAACGCTTAGCTAACTAAATGACTAAAGTTGGCTAATAATTGTTGCTTTTTCATCTTTGTTGTGATTGTTGTGTGCCTTCAATGTCATACATGTGGATATTATGATAGAAACTGCCTATCAAACCCTTGCAGCTCTTTTAAAGGTTCCATGGTGTAATGGTTAGCACTCTGGGCTTTGAATCCAACGATCTGGGTTCAAATCTCGGTAGAACCTGTTTTTAAGCGACAGAACAGGTGAGAAAGAGAAACCTTTCAACTTTCCACATTTAGTTTAAAGTAAGCTTACAGGTTTAACTGTGTAATAATAATAAGTATGACAATCATCAATGTCCCGCTATCAACATGAATGCCTTTTCCGTCAAAAAAAGCAAATCATCTATTTTTCCAGTGTCTTCTTCTCCTCCTCAGTGGCTTCACTCAGCCTGGCAGTGGTGTATCCAATCTACTCAACCTCATTGGGCAGGTTTGCATTTTCTTAGACGGCATATTCTCCTGGGCCTGGTGGTAGCTGGCGGCACCAGAGCACCTGAGATGTCAGGGTTTCATTCTCCACCTCTGAAAAGTGCCGTTTCTTAGCCGGATTATGTCTGGCCATGTTGTAAATAGCAGGGGCGAGACTTCAAAACTGAGAATATATTGGGGCGTGATATTTAAATTACGATCGTTTCCAGACGCTGCATTTATCAATGTACAATCATTCTTACACTCTGATTAGTGTGATACGAACGTTTCATGAATCTCACGTAAAGCCTGTCGTAAGAGGATTTCTGCGCTCATATCTGCGCTGGATTTCTACGTTAGGTTGATAAATGAGGGCCATTAGCTCTAAGGATGTGCTTCAATACATAACTGAAGTGAACACACGAATGAGAAGCAAAATGGTGTTATGTCATAAGCTAAAGCATTTCCCAAGCTAAAAGAAAACAAGGATGTCTTCTGCAAACGCACAGCTGGAAGTGCTTGAGAGCACTTTTGAGGTGTAGTGTGATTTTTCGGCTTAGGGTGTGTCTAGGTGTGAGCCCAAATAGTCGTTGAACGACAAAGACAAGACAGTGATCAGGCGGTAGAACCGGGGTATAGAAGTCCCGTCCATGCAACCGATGGATATGCTCAAAACCTGTATACAGCCCAACCACATATCAATTACATCACTGGAAAGACAGCATTACTACAGGGTCCTGACAGGGTAGTGGATGTGTACATGTCAAAATGTACAGTACACTGCCAGAACATCATTTTCCTCGAGAACATTACTTATCATGGTGCTGTCAACAACTTTTCCAGCAGTTATATCACGATTCATCTCACCATGGAAATCAGGTTGAGGGTCATAGTCTCTTGATGCATCAACCCTTCAGAGTGTCTACCATTGTGTCAGCAGCAAAATAGAGCTAGTAGAGGATGGTTTCAATCAATCAACCTCTTGGTCATGAGACCATTAGAACTCCAATGAGCCACACGGCTGAAATTCACCCCAGATGGGACTTGAACCCACAATCCCTGGCTTAGGAGGCCAGTGCCTTATCCATTAGGCCACTGGGGCTTCACATGTACCAATGTCACCTTTTCAGGAGAAATACATATACAGTTCTCGAGCCATAATAAAATAGTATCCTTGACCTTTGCTCTCCAAAAGCGAAATCAGTTCATCTGCAAAATGGTGAGAATCGGATGAACAGATATGACAACACAGTCACCTTGACATTGAACCTTTGACCTCCAAAATCCCATCAATTGATTTGCGAGTTCATGTGAATGTTTTGCAAAATTTGAAGAAATTCCCTCCAGGGGTCCTGTGTTATCACATTCACAAGAATGGGAAGTGCGTACGTATGTAGAGATGGTCAGACAACCCAAAAGCATAATACTTTTAGCAACAGCTGGCGCTGAGACATAACAAGAGACAAAAAAAGAGGTGGGGGTGATAGAGTTGAGCCCTGACAGAAGACAGAACTACAGACAAAAGATGTGAAATAGTGCCAAGTGTGATCAGAAGAATTGGAAAAAAAACTAGAACTATAAAAGACAAATATTTTTTCGTCAAATTAATTTACCACATAATCAATAATATAATAAAAACTATAGGAAGGCAGTGCAGTAGAGCCCAGTCCAGCAGGGGAGAGTTCTTGCCCGACCAGGCTCCTCTCTTTACCCTGTCGCTCTTAGTTACACTGTAATAGTTTTACACTGCCGGGGGACTTCCTTTGACAAACTGAGCTCCTCTCTCCTTTATCTTTCCATTTGTGTGCATCCATGTCCCAGAAGTGCTTGTTACCAACCTAGCTCTGGCGTGACATTCCTTGGATGAGGGAGGCTCCAAAATCATGCTCACAGTTGTTTTTCCAGCATGAACAGCAGAGCGGAGTGGTGCAGCGGAAGCGTGCTGGGCCCGTAACCCAGAGGTCGATGGATCGAAACCATCCTCTGCTGATTCATCTGCTTTGTAATATCAGTAAGGCTATTTCCAGTCTGTTGATGTTTAACAAAATATCTGTTGCTGCAAGTGTATGAAGTGAAATGTCTCCACCTGCTGATGAGTGAACTTAATGGCATGGCACGTTTATTTATAAAAATGGAAACTACGGTGCTCATACCCGCCGTAACACCCATAAAAACTGGAGCGTAATACAATAAATATACTACACTACAGTACATATACTACATTACAGTATTATCCTACATTTAAAGTGCTTGTGTTGCTATCTGATAGCCTGAGATATGAAAGAGAGAGCATACCGCTTAGTTTGTGTCACAGGAGGTCTTAGTCTACCACTGTGCTCCATAACCCTACCAGTCAGATTACAACAGGAGGTAACAACTTTGCAGCTCTTTTAAAGACTCTACCATAATACCTGCTGGAGATGCCAGGTCCTCATACATGTAAAGCATGCGCTCTACCACTGAGCTACATCCTCTGAAGATTATCAAAAATGTTTGACTATTTCCTGAGAAAGACTTAGACTTATCTTTATTAATCCATTTGGGATGACTACCGCAAGGAAATTGAAATATCTCTGAATACAAGGAGAAACCTGGCTAAAACATGTAATGTTAATGTTGTATATGGCTTCAAAACCTGTAAATGCAACTGTGGTGGCTGAAAATCAAACCTGGGCAAAATGCTTGCACTGCTAAGATATAAATGATAATTAAAAAGTAACATTACTAAAAGAAAGCTACTGCGATGGCTGGGAATCCAACACCGGTCAACTGCTTGTAAGGTAGCTATGTTGACCACTTTGCCACCATCACTGGACAATGCACTGTTAATTGCAAATCTTGCAACACATGTGGACATTGAGACTGATTTTTGCGTTAATCACCATGCCCACAAGGAGATTGTACTTTTCTCTTTCAGAATAAGATCTACCGCAGCTCTTTTATAAACTGGACAATAACACTTGTTCGAGATGCCGGGGTTTGAGAAGAAACCTGGGTGAAATATGTCATATTTATGTTGTATATGGGTTCAAAACATGGCGGTGGCTGGAAATTGAATCTTGGCAAAATGCTTCCACTACTATGGTACAGAGAAACATGACAAAGAGTGATAACAATTTTTAATAAAGAATTGGCAGTTTTTAATAAAGTATTGGCTTTTTCCTTGCAAAGGTTTCTTTTCCAATAACATTAACAAGCATATCATTAGTTACGATGCCGGTGTTTGTGACAATGTGGATGGTGGCTGCTTGCTTGTAGTGTGGCCGAGTGGTCTAAGGCGCTGGACCAAGGCTCCAGTCTCTCTGGAGCCTTGAATGTGACTATTTGAACTTTTTTTAGCACGGTTTATTGAAGTTTCTTTTACAGCTTTAGTTCATTACGTTACCTACACGACATCTATGCTCAACCTGTTTTGGTAATTTCATTAAACCATGGCAAACCGGGGTAAATCCGACACCTCGAAAGTAGGCCGTAGCAAACCACGCCTTTCGCCTGAGCCCGAGGCTGCTCCAGTACTCGATGCTAACGAGCATCTGCTAAAGTGTATGGAGGAGATGCTAGAGGGTGTGCGCTCAGATCTTGTGAGTAAATTTGACGAAATTGTGTCCGGGGCTGTGAGAAGGGAGATTACGACTGCT
>NW_023269624.1:39796-40915 GCF_013103735.1 Etheostoma cragini | reverse complement strand
AGAAAGCTTCATCATCCCAGTTGGGAGCATAGACATTAGCTAATGTAACGCGTATATCCCTAATTGAACCTGCGACGAAAACATATCTACCATTGTGATCAGAAATAATCTGATCACAAGTAAAAGGGACAGATTTATGTAAAAGAATAGCTGCACCTCTGGCCTTACCAGAAAAAGATGAATGATAGATATGGCCTACCCAGTTCTTCTTCAGTTTCTGATGATCTTGTTTCCTAAGATGAGTCTCCTGTAGAAAGATGACTCTTGCTCCCAACTGGTTGAGGTAATGTAGTACTTTACTGTCTTCGACAGGGTTATTCAGCCCCTTGCAGTTGAAACTGGCAAATTGGAGGTCCTGTCCTAGTAATGGAGCCATGGCAAAGTGTAAGACATATAAGTAACCGGAAGAATCAGGGCGCTTGATTGAGAAAACAAAGGGTTAAGCAGAAGAAAACATAAGGAAGAGTTGGAGGTACACAACACAAAATGAAAACCTAGTGAACAAACAAACCGAACATCTCGCAGAAGCATCCCCCCAATCGGGATGCGCAAAGCCCACTCCCCCCACAAAATGCCCATGGTCCGACCTACAAAAGGTCCTTGGAGAGTTCGTAGATAAAAAAAAAACCTCCGAATAGAATGCAACAAGAACGAAATCTAGGTGCACAGTATTGTGTTTCAACACACACAAAAAAAACAAAAACTTGAAGCTAGAAATAATAATCACAATAAACAAATTGGTAAAGGATAAATAAATAAAATACTTTCTTCTCTTCCTTCCCCTTAAATTATAACACAAAAAAAAGGGGTGCAAACCAGTGTGCAAAGACAATACTTAAAGTGCAAGAAAGCCAACCTCAATTATCAAATCTGCAGCATTAGTGCAAGTTACATTAATGGTCCTTGGGGCCAAAAAAATTAGCCGTAACAAAATACTATAACAAAAGTGTCAATAAAGTCATAGCAATCCCCGTGTATAAGCACAAAAATTTGTCATTGGAAACGTCTGCCATAGGGCAAACATTCAAACACAGTCAGGGTTCACCGCATTTTTCAGCTTTTTCTCAACAAAGTCCATGGCGAGCGACGGATCTTCAAACCTCTGGACTTGGCCACTTG
>NW_023269624.1:33590-39696 GCF_013103735.1 Etheostoma cragini | reverse complement strand
TATTTGCTGCTGTATCATACAAATAAATGGTTAAAAAAATCATACATTGTGATTTCTGGATTTTTGTTTTTTTCGACTGTGTCTCTCACAGTGGACATGCACCTACGATAAGAATTTCAGACCCTCCATGATTTCTAAGTGGGAGAACTTGCAAGATAGCAGGGTGTTCAAATACTTATTTTCTTCACTGTATCTACTGCTGCATTCACTGTCTGTGTCAAGTCCTTCAAAACCTGTTCTTGACTTGCTTTTCCACACATCCTACCAGATGTCTGGACCACTTGGTGGACCGAGCTTCACTGGCTCTATGGGGGTGATGAGATGTGGATGATCAGCACCAATGAGAAGGAGTGGGATGGCGTTCTTGACTGGCCTTCTACACCCTTGCCAACAAAGATCACCACTGTTTGCAAACAATGGTGTAAGAACGTAGCTATTGCTAATCCTAATCCTTGTTTAAGTGGTGTTGCCGTAGCTAGCTGTATCGTGTATTGATAATGCAAGGTAGGTGCTGCTAGTGAGTGAATAATGGCAGAATCAGGAGGGAAAAGTAAAGCTATGCGCAAATATGAAGAGGAGCACTGGACATTTTTATCTGAGTGAGAGGAACTGTATTTTTTTGTGGAACAAAATGGGATGCCTTTCCTGCTTGATTTGCGAGACTTCGCTATCGCATTTTAAAGCATCAAACCTGGAGCGCCATTTCACCTCACTCCATGCTAACATCGCCCGGGATTTCCCCAAAGGCAGTGACCTCCGCAAGCACAAGGTAAACATGTTGAAACGGCAGTCAGAGAAGCAGACTCAACTTTTTCGAAAATTTGCAAAGCACTCAGAGACTCTCACGTTAGCATCATATCAGGTAGCATGGAACATTGCTCGTGCTTAAAAGCCATACAGTGAAGGGGACTTTGTGAAGACATTTCTCAAAGATGTCATCGCTATCCTCGCGCCTGAAAATGACAATTTAAAACAGTCTATCAGACCTGCAGCTGTCACGGCACACAATTGAACAGAGAACATCGGATATTAACAACTCCGTTGAAACACAGTTACATACTGACCTTGAGAAATGCATGTATTTCAGCATTGCTTTGGATGAGAGTTGTGACATCCAAGATAAACCTCAGTTGGCAATATTTGTATGGTCTGTGTCAGAAGACTGCACAATTAAGGAAGAGCTGCTTGACATTGTGCCTTTAAAAGACAGGACCCGTGCCATCGACCTGAAAGAGACACTCATGACTGTTGCTGAGAAGGCAAATTTGCAGTTGTCAGAACTGACAGCAGAAGCCACAGACGGTGCACCAGCTATGTTAGGAGCTGCAAATGGCCTCGTTGGGCTGTGTAAAGCTGATGACCGTTTCCCGGATTTTTGGACATTTCACTGCATCATCCTTCAAGAGCATCTGGTGTTTAAGAAGCTGAATTTGGACCACGTCATTAAACCATTGCTAGAAATTGTGAATTTTGTAAGAACCTGTAAAAACGAAAAAAAGAAACGTGTAAAACTGTTTGCTTTGTATGTATATAACAGCCACTGTTGTAGTGTATATAATTCTGTAATATAATGGATATAATTCCCGGTCAGGGAATGGTCAGGACTTGACAGATACAGGTGTAACATTTGAAAGAGTAAGTTCTCGGACTTGGTTCTGGTTGATTTAGATTTGTCAAAGTCTTCTTCATTAGTTTAAGGCTAGAACCCCAACACTTTTAAAGAGTACCATTTCCTTTAAATCAAATCCCCGACAGCTGATGTATCTTTTTGTCATCATCAATGGGTCATAAACACTTCATCTGCCTCTGTCTCAATAACAATTCTTTTCATTTTTTCAAACAATAACCAGAGGTGGGTAGTAACGAGTTACATTTACTCCGTTACATTTACTTGAGTAAGTTTTTGAAAAAATTGTACTTCTAGGAGTAGTTTTAAATCACTGTACTTTTACTTTTACTTGAGTAGATTAGTGAAAAATAAACTGTACTCTTTCTCCGCTACATTAGGCTACAATGAGCTTGTTACTCGTTACTACGCTTCATTGTTTTTTCCCCCGCGTACGTCTCATTTTAATGTTTTATTTTGACAGAGAGAGAGAGACTTCCGCTGAAGGCTCTACCACGTGACTGTGCTTAACCAATCACACGTCGTTGTGCAGTCACGTGACCATACTCGTTTCAGCAGCGGAACAGGTTAGCCCATAGGCATATAAAGAGGTTAGCTTTACAGTCGGAGCAAAGCAAAGACGTTAGATTTAAACGTCGCCAAGGCAACGCAGACAAGGAGGACCCCCCTCGGCCTCATAGTGAAAGCATGGTTACCTTAGGAAAAGTGTGAAACAGCCGCTCCGTCATGCGGCGTTTAATGTCGACCAAACAAACGGACATGTGAGCGTTCAAAAACTCAACATCTAAGCTGAGGAGACGTAGCGGTAGTTTTAGTTTTTGCTGTGGAGAGGTGGCTGTTTGTCTTTTAGGTTAAATACAGTATGTTTTACACATGCAGTATCCATCCAAATTTGATGTGACAAGTCTCTCAAGTAACCTAATTTGTAATTAATAAATACATTTTAATTTATTTTATTGATTGGATGAACTATAATTGGCCTAAAGATGATTATTTTGTATTTCTGTCTGTCTGGTTGATGCTTGTGTTAAGAAATAAATCAGACGTTACTCAACAGTTACTCACTACTTGAGTAGTTTTTTCATCAAGTACTTTTTTACTCTTACTCAAGTAATTACTTGGATGACTACTTTTACTTTTACTTGAGTCAAATTATTCTGAAGTAACAGTACTTTTACTTGAGTACAGTTTTTGGCTACTCTACCCACCTCTGACAGTAACCAAACCCCTGACCCCTGATTTTTTACCCTGAAAAACAATGAATGTGAATGTTGAGTAATGTTTTGGATTCAGGTCCAAATTTTGACATTTTATTGCAATGCAAAGATGCATAACAGATTGCTTTCCACTTACCTGGAGCGATGCAAAGCAGGGGTGGCCAATTAGTCAAGGAACAGCAAGAGACTTGGTATTTAAGAATACAAACTGACTATGTGACAGATGTGTAATGTCATGTCCTGCCTTCTGAAGCTCTAGCCAGGCGCAATTCCTCAGCTAAAACAATATGAGTCATTCCAGTAAGTGAAAAGGAAACTCACATCTACAAAGATAAATTTTGATGGATGTGACTCCCTGATGGTCTAGTGGCTAGGATTCGGCGCTCTCACGGCTGCGGGCCGGGTTCAATTCCCGGTCAGGGTATGGTCTGGACTTCACACACAGGACAAAGAATCTGTACTTTTACTTCCTTTTTACTGTTAAGTTTACAGTTTTTTCAAATACAGAAAACACCATTAAATTACAAAAATAAACTGTGAATTTAAGGAAGAACTAGCACGTGTGACACCACCTGTGGAAGTGGAACATGGTTGTGTAGAGATGGGCTTTAAAACAATGCATTTTTTGACATTTTGACATGTCACAGTAGGAAAAACAAAGGTATCCATTTTTAATAATTTAATAATAAATTAATATTAATAATTTTTTAATAAAAAAGAATTATGGCTCAACTCAAACTCAATTTACATTTTTACAGTAGACATAAGGCATTACAAAGTCAAGAAACTAGGTGCTGATAGTGAAGGGCAAATTAAAATGTGGTGAAACACTGAACCACTATGAAATTGGTTTGAAAATGGGTTAATAACTAGAAGCTTCATTAACAGCGAACTCGCCTGGTGAAGAGCCAAGGCTGCATCGAAATGATCCCAACAAGATAGTGGAAAGGAGGCTCATGTGTACTAACAATGGGATAGCGTTCTTTTCTAAATAAAGATTGATGGATTTGTGTATTGTATTATTGGGTATTAGGTAAAGAGTGCTTGGGAAAACAGAGGATGTGCTGGAAAAATATGGCACATGTTGGGTGTGCTTGTGTAACTATGGCGGGGGTATGTGGGACAGGGACCACTCAACAATTATTTATTAAGGAACATTATTTTTTCAAAATTATTGGACTGGAAAACTCTGACTGTTGTTTGTTCATATGCACCAAACAAGAGTTTGGAATATTCTGCCTTCTTGGAGACCTTGAATAGAGTCCTGTATGGGGCTCCAGATCTCCATAGTTCTGCTGGGGGACTTCAACACACACGTGGGCAATAATGGAGATACTTGGAGAGGCGTGATTGGGAGGAACGGCCTCCGTGATCTGAACCAAAGTGGTTGTCTGTTGTTGGAATTCGGTGCTAGTCATGGATTGTCCATAACAAACACCATGCTCAAACATAGGGTGCTCATAAGTGTATGTGCTACCAGAGCACCTTAGGCCGAAGATCAATGATCGATTTTATAATTGTTCTGATCTGAGGCTGTGTGTTATGGACACTCGGGTGAAGAGAGGGGCGGAGCGGTCACCTGATCACCATCTGGTGGTGAGTTGGGTCAGAGGATGGGGGCGGACTCTGGATAGAACTGGTAAGCCCAAACAGGTGGTACGGGTAAATTAGGAACGTCTGGAGGAGGCCCCTGTCCAACAGACTTTCAACTCGCATCTCCGGCGGAGCTTTTTGTGCATCCTTGTGGAGGCTGGGCGCATTGAACCTGAGTGGACAATGTTTAAAGTTTCCATGGCTGAAGCTGTGGCGGCGAGCTGTGGGATTAGGCGCCTCAAGGGGCATTAACCCATGAACACCCTGGTGGACACCAGTGATCAGGGAAGCCGTCCGACTGAATAAGGAGTCTTTCAGGGATACGTTATCTCAGCGGACTCCGGAGGCAGTGGCAAGATACCGACGGGCACAAAAGATTGCACTCTCTGCCGTGACAGAGGTAAAGCAAGTGAGACGTTCAGAGAAGACATGGAGAAGGACTTTTGGTAAGCACCAAGGTGCTTCTGGAAAACCGTTCGCCACCTCAGGATAGGGAAGCGAGGAATCATCCAAGCTATGTACAGTAAGGATGGGACGTTGTTGACCTCTACTGAGGAGGTAATAGGTCGGTGGGAGCACTTTGAGGACCTCCTAAATCCAGCTGACACGTCCTCTATCATAGAGGCAGAGGTCGAGGATGATGGGGGATTGTCGTCAATTTCCCTGGTGGAGGTCACTGAGGTAACCCTGACCTCTTTCAAGTAACATAGTCCACCATGGACAAGACAAAAATTTCAAGATTGGCAATAACTGTGGTTAATAAAATACCTTAGCAAATTTTATTAGTTTTCCACACATCTATTAATACCACTCTGATCATATTCCCTTTCTCAAAACTCCATAAAGAAGCAAAGAACAATCATCAATGACAGAGAGCATACAAAGTGAATCATTACTCTCTGTCAGCTTCATGCTCAGAAAGGAATATCACGACTCATCGTGGTCAGCGAGACCAAACACTTCTCGACTCCCAAGACATATGAGAAGTGTTTTAGAGGAGACTGGCTTAGCTTGTACTGCTCTGTGTGATATCAATTCATATCTGGAAGATTCATGTTGTTGCGAATCCCACTTGGAGGGTCCAAATGTCAGGACTCAATTAGCTAAGAAATCACTCTAGCTTTGATTATAAAATGATTTATTATAAAACAGAGCAATGCATTCCGGGCAGTACATACGTGCACGGTCCTTAATGGAACATGACTAGTTCAGAGGTCCCTAAGAAAAGGGCCCTTAGCAGAGTTTTCCAACAGCTTATAAGGGTTCTCCTTCAGGGAGCCCTATTGGTTAAAAGCGTCACTGGGCAGATCATAACGCCTTAGCAACAGTATTTCTATTGGCTAGGTGGGCGCGACATCCTGTTATCAGTCTTCAGGTATGTGTCTGTGTGTGTGTGTGTGTTGGGGGTCTTTCCTGTGAAAGACAGGAATGTGTCTGTGTGTTGGGGGTCGTTTCCTGTGGAAGACCCCCTTTGTTCTCCTCCATTGTGGAATGACCACATGGCCTCTAGCACTGAGTGTGTTGTCTTCCTGCTAGTCGTGGCTAATGCTTAACAATAAGATGTCGCTCCCACCTGGATGCCAAGTAACAACATATTTCTCTTTTATTCAGTGTCTGACATGAGCTTTGTTTCATTTGCTTATGCATAAGTTTATTCACAGTACCTAAG
>NW_023269624.1:32110-33490 GCF_013103735.1 Etheostoma cragini | reverse complement strand
TCCACAGGTATCCAACCAGCCCTCTCCCATTCTGTTATTAATCCTTTCCCCCTCTTCCAATCACTCTTGCTGCTTTTCTTTCCTAATGTCTGTACCAGCTTTCCTCCATAAAATGTCGCCATTGTCTCTCCCTTTCACCTCTTCCTACCTCTGTTCAACTTTCCCCCGTCACTCTACCCCTCCTTTCTCCACTCCTTCTCTGCAGGCTGTCTCTGCCCCTCCTTCTCTGCTCCCTCTCTGCAAATTCCCTCTACTTTCAATGATCAACAAAGCACCCTATCGAACATATAACGAGATCCACCAACAGTATTTTTACGTGTAATTTTAACCTACGTATTTCTTCCTTCAACGGCAGCGTTCTCACAGACAGACCAGAGGCTTGGTCAATAGTCAACGCTTCATTTTGGACTCACACAGTCATTCTCTTCCAACTTTTCAACAACATATACATTTCATTTTTCAACATAGCAAATACATTTCATTTTTCAACATAGCAAATACATTTCATTTTTCAACATCAAATACATTTCAATGTTCCAAATTCCAAATCAATTATCAATTCTCTATTCTCTTAACTCTTCTCTTATCTCTTATTCTTTTCTCTTAACCCTTATTCTTATTCTTCTCTTATTCTTATCTCTTCTCTCTTATTCTTACCCTTATTTTTCTCTTATTCTTCTCTCTTCTCTCTTATTCTTACTCTTATTTTTCTCTTATTCTTATCTCTTCTCTCTTATTCTTACTCTTATTCTTCTCTTATTCTTATCTCTCATCCACTCTCTACATTCGTTAAGACCAGTCTTATGGATCGAGTCTTCGTAAGACGAACACTGACTCGTTGTGCGCCGCGACCTTCCCCTAACAGTAATACTGCAGGTTTATCGAATCTCTCACACAACGTAGCTAAAAAATTTTGGAATCATCTTTTTTCTACATTCATTGAGACCAGTCTTATGGACCGAGTCTCCATATGGTGAACACTGGCCCGTTATCGCGCCGCGACCGTACCTCGGCAGCAGAGTAATCACTTCTACTGGCAAGTTTATTGAATCTCCCGCATAACGTAGCTCCAAAACTTTGGAATCACCTATGAACACTGACTCGCTATCGCGCCTCGGCCTTCCCCTATCAGTAAAACTAAAGTCCACTGAAAGGTTTATCGAACCTCAACGCACAGCGTAGCTCCAAACAATTATGGAATCATATTTATCAACTCATTCACACTCCTCTCATTCTTCAACAGGAAAACGAAATGCATTGCTCTGTGTCCACTAAACATTTAATATTAATTATTATTTTATTTCAATCTTTCAACATTTTGTACTTACTCTCAGTACTTCTGATCACATTAATTTGGTATTCATATACTACAATATGCAG
>NW_023269624.1:18096-32010 GCF_013103735.1 Etheostoma cragini | reverse complement strand
ATATTTCTCTTTTATTCAGTGTCTGACATGAGCTTTGTTTCATTTGCTTATGCATAAGTTTATTCACAGTACCTAAGTGTAATCATAATACCTGAGTGTAATTTCCCACAATGTTCCCTTTAAGGTCCTACAACCATTTTTAACATTCAAGTGACCTCAGTGCAGCACAGATATTCTAATAACCCAGTTTGTTCTGAAAAAAATAATGTTGATATCTTGACTGTAGACACCAGGGTTGATGTTTTACAAGCTTTTATAGAAAATAGAAGCTGACAGACAATGAGCTATAAAAAAAATCTTAGGTCTCAAAGGGTTAAAAAATAGGAAGTTGCTGAGCACACACAGTTACTGGAGTTAGAGAAAATGACGTCCCAAACGGTGCATACTTGTGTGTACCGCTCTTGTGCAAAGACATCCATCTTTTTTTTATTAGATTAGATTCAACGTTATTGTCATTGTGCAGAGTACAAAGACAACAAAATGCAGTTTGTGTCTAACCAGAAAAGTGCAATGTGATATACAAAGTACAGACAGGTGGTGCACAGGCAGGACAAGAAATATATTGCATTTTTATTTTTAGTTGTTTTTTTTACTGTTTATTAGCATTTTTTGAAGAACAATTTTCAGTCTGATTGTGAGTTGGCCCGGCCGTTGGCTATTTAGCTAACGGTAGCTTCCATGCTACATAAATAAGCCAGACAGAGTTGTCCCTCATCTGGAGGTAGAACCCTGATTTCCCCCCCCCATCCTGTTGGCTCAGAGCTCCACTAACTCGATCCACAGGTACTATTTAGTTTGAGAGGTTGTCATCACTGAGTTGTGGTTTTCATGAAGCTCATCAAGCTGAGCCTGTAAAGGCCACTCTGTCTGATTAGTCAAGTGGGAACACCTGTGGGAGTGGAACATGGATGTGTTGAGATGGGCTTTCAAACCACGCACCTTTTTGACATGTCAAAGGAGGAAAAGCAAAGGTAGAAATAAAAATAAATAATGGCTTAACTCAGTTTTCATTTTTTCACTGGACATAAGGCATTACAAAGTCAAGAAAGTAGGTGTTAATCCTTTCAAGTAAGCTTGTCCACCATGGACAAACATGCTCTAAGACTACCTATACTTCAATTAATTCAAAAGCTTTACATTTTTAATTATCTTTACTCAAGTTAGGTTTCCACATATCTGCTACCACCACTCTGATCATATTCCCTTCCTCAATACTCCACAAAGAAGTAAAGAATGATCATCAATGACAGAGAGCATATGAAGTGAATCATTACTCTCTGTCAGCTTCATGCTCAGAAAGGAATGTCACTAGTCATCATCATCATCATCATCATCATCATCATCATCATCATCATCATCATCATCATCATGGGCAGCGAGACCAAACACTTTAGAAACACATTTCTCAACGTGGAAATTCTAGAAATTATCCCTGAAAGTATAGTCTTGGTTAGACCGGGGGGGGGAACTGCATCTCATTCACTCCAGAGTGATTGTCACTCAGGGTTCAGAGGGACAGAAGCTAATCGTTACGTGTTCCAGATGACTCTGAGGTGAGAAAATCTATTTAGATCTTTAAGGAGACCGATATGTAGATCTAATTAGATTTTCAGTCACTGTTGTCTCAATACTTCAGTGTCAGTCTACTTATTCTCTAAAATAAATGCTCCAGTCCTTTCTTTGCATTAAAACTGGTTCTTAACATGCTTCCACTGGCTCAGATTATGTAAAACAACAAAATAAGTTACCAAAGTTATGCAGACGACACACAAATTTACATAACCTTATCGCCAGGGGCCAGTTGTTCAAAGGTAAACTAATCGGATTTTGGTTATTGGATTGGATCAAATTGAAAATGGGTTGTTCAAAAGGGAAAGAAGGAATCTGAAATCAGATTAGATCAGGGAATCCAATCCTAGTTTTAATCTGGATCAAACCTTCAGTTTGTGTTGTTAAAAACTTGTCTGTAGGATTTGGATAACTTTGATCCAAAAAACCTGTCCGCCTGATCCCAACAGGGGGGTAGGATTTCAAGGTGGATTTCAAGGTGGATTCCAGCACAAAAACCTAGTAAAACTTTAAATTGGTCAAAGAATACATTCGTATCATTTAGTGTATAAACTTTTTATATTTTGCACTTGACTTGTTTATTAACCTTAGTTAAGTTTAGTAAAGTAAAAAATAAAATAAAAATAAAAATGATCTTGTCCTCATGAAACAATCCCCCAAACAGATTTAAATAACAAAAAAAGAAATACAAAATAATAATATATATCTCATTCATCACCGTATATTAATTTCAAGGAAACAATCTAATACAAATGTCTCGTCTTTCCTCCTTAGATGAGGAAGAACCCTCAACATTCTACTACTACTACTTCACTTTTTTTTTTTAAGACGTTTTCAAAAATTTCCACAATGTATTTGTTAATGTATATTAGTTTTTTATTTGTATTAGCTTAGATGAGGGGTCATAAAAGAAAATTATAAATGGAAGTGGGTGTTATGTTTGTGTTTTATCTAAAAAAAAAACACTTAGAGTGACCCCATCTTGACTCCTCTACCTGTTCTGTAAGTAGCTGGTAGCCCACATTGTGATATGTTTTCCTATTTAGAGCACTGGTGATCCACATTTGGTAATCTTGAAAACTGTGTATCTGGATCAGGGTGATCTAATCCAATGTTGCTGTGAAAAACCGGCATAAAAGTAAGACGGATTACCTGATCCTGGATAGGAAGAAATGGGATTTCCAAACCCGGATCATTTTGATCCAGATTAAATGTTTTGAACAACTGGCCCCAGGGGACTACAGTCCAATACAAAAACTAACTAAGTGCATCGAACAAATTAACGGCTGGATGTTCAAGAATGTTCTGAAATTAAATGAAGGAAAAATGAGGTGTCTGTTTTTAGAGCAAAAGAGGAACGATTAAAAGTCTGCGCTCAGCTTCAAACAACAATGTTGAAAACAACAGTCAAAGACTGAAATCTTGGTCTAGTCATGGACTCAGACTTGAATGTTAACAGCCACATTAAGACAATTGCAAAGTCAGCCTATTATCACCTTGAGAATATATCAAGGGTTAAAGTACTCATGTGTCAGCAGGATTTGGAAAAACTTGTCCATGCTTTCATCTTCAGTAGACTTGACTACTGCAACGGGGTCTTTACAGGTCTCCCTAAAAAATCAAACAGACAGCTGCTGCTCGGGTCCTCACTAAGACAAAGAGACAGGATCACATTGCTCCAGTTCTGAAGTCTTTACATTGGCTCCCTGTACCTTTAAATAATTGATTTCAAAGTACTTTTGCTAGTTTATAAATCCCTAAACGGTTTAGGGCCAAAATACATTTCTGATCTGCTACTACACTATGAACCACCCAGACCTCTCAGGTCATCTGGGACAGGTCTGCCTTCCTTCCCCAGAGTCAGAACTAAACAGGGGGAAGCATTTTAAGCTTGTTGGGTATTTTATTAGCACTGTGTTGGGGTGATGGGGCAGGTGGGGCTTGAAAATTCCCCCTGTCCCCAATTTTAATATCACTTTTTACTGACAAAATCAAGTCTGTGTTTTGGTAAAAATATTTTGTATCAAATGTTTCCTGTTGTGAAATGAAACTTAATCGGGCAGTTGAGCCATGAAAAGACCCTATGACAATCTACCTGACCATAGCCTTTCAAGTCAATGACAAATTCAAGCTGTATTTCCTTCTAACCAAAATTCAATTCCCAATTTTGGCAAAGGTTGTCTATCGTCCAATCGATGGTGGAAACTAGGCTTTTCTACTGTCACTTTTGACCGAGCCCTGAGGGAAGGATCTAATCTGTAATTTACAGTCCAGTTTATCATTAAATTAACCAAGATTATGAGCAAGCAAAATTGTAGAAGACCATGTTGGCAATTTTTCATATCCTACTTCAACTGTATGCAATAGAAAAAACTGGGAAAAGATATGAGGAACAATGAGCAGGACATGACTCTCCTCTGTCGTTGGTCTAGGTTTATGATTCTTGCTTAGGGTCCTGAATGAGACTACTTTGCATATAAATTGAGGTAAGGATAGAATAATCTGCTTATTTATTGAAGGTGATGGAAAAGAGTGACTCTTGTGATCACTTCTTAGTGGCAAAATCAAGTCGCTTTCCAGCTGCTGCATTTATCAATAAACGATCATTCTTACTCTCTGATTGGTGTGATACGAACTTTTAATGAATCTCACGTGAAGCCTGTCGTAAGAGGATTTCTGCGGTCATATCTGGGCTGGTTTCTACGTTAGGTTGATAAATGAGGGCCATTAGCTCTAAGGATGTGCTATGATACATAACTGAAATGAGCACACTAATGAGTAGCACAAAGGTGCAATTTGTTTACCTTGTCATAAGCTAAAGCCTTTTTCCAAGCTAAAAGAAAACATGGCGCTCTTCTGCAAACGCACAGCTGGGAGTGCTTGACAGCACTTTTGAGGTGCAGCGGGATTTTTCGGCTTCTGGTGTGTTTAGGTGTGAGCCCAAATAGTCGCCGAACGACAAAGACAAGACAGCGATCAGGCGGTGGAACCGGGGGTATTGAAGTCCCGTCCATGCAACCGATGGATATGATCAAAATACCAATCACATCACTGGAAAGACAGCATTACTACAGTGTCCTGACAGGGTAGTGGATGTTGATTTGTCAAAATAGACAGTAAACTGCAAGAACATGATTTTCCTCAAGAACATTACTTATCATGGAACTGTCAACATCTTTTACAGCAGTTATATCATGATTTATCGCACCATGGAAATCAGGTTAAGGGTAATAATCTCTTCAAAATGACCTCCAAAATCTCATGAATTGATCTGCGAGTTCATGTGAATGTTTTAGCAAACTTTGAAGAAAGCCCCTCCATGGGGGTCCTGTGTTATCACATTCACAAGAATGGGAAGTGCGTAAGTATGTCGAGATAGACAGACGACCCAAAAGCATAATACTTCTAGCATCAGCTGGCGCTGAGTAATAACAAGAGACAGATAAAGAGGTGGGGGAGACAGAGGTAAGCCCTGACAGAATAGAGAACTGTGTACGCAAGTTATGTAGATAACCACATTTAAGAGGAAATTTAAAACTCTCCTCATTGATTAAGATTATAGTTAGGGAGCGAGGAGTTGCAGCGATCGCCTAGACCTTTTAAAGACTCTACTATAATACCTGCTGGAGATGCCAGGTCCTCATACATGTAAAGCATGAGCTCTACCACTGAGCTAAATCCACTGAAGATTTTCTGAATTTTTAGACTTTTTTCTGGGATAGACTTAGAAGTTTCTTTATTAATCCTTTTGGGATGTCTCTTGCAAGGGTATTGAAATATGTTGTGTATGGCTTTAAAACCTGTAAATGGCTGGAAATCAAACCTCGGTAAAATATACAACGTTCACTGCAAATCTTGTAACACAGACTGAAAAGAAATAGCTTGGTAGCTTCCAGTACCTATATGATAACACAATATTGCTCATGAAGGAACATCTGCAATTGGGTAACCTGTGATTTACAATATTGTGTCATGGGTTTGCTACCCCTCTTTAAGAAAGCCTCTCGTTGTCAGCAGGATTCGAACCTGCACGGGGAGACCACAATGGATTTCGAGTCCATCGCCTTAACCACTCGGCCAAAACAACCTGTAATGCAGTGCTAAACCTGTTTGCAAATTGCAAACTGTAGTGCACTGCCTGTGTCTGTGGATCCTCGTGGAGGCATCTTGATTGATTGATATGCTTCCTTATTTGCTCCATAACAGAGATCTAATCCACATCTGATTTGATCCACATGGATCCACTTGCTGTCCCTCTGGCTGTTCTTCTCCCTGTCCCATTTATGTTTTCTTCTTCCTCACTCTCTTCTTCATGCTCTTCACCCGCTGCTTCATCCTCCTCACCCTCTTCTTCATCCTGCAAGTGTCTGAAATGAAATGTCTCCACTTGCTCAAGAGAAACCTTAATGGCATGTAAAGTTTATTTCATCTATAAAAATGGAAACTACAGTGAAACTCATACCCGCTGTAACACTGTGGAGACTAAACAGAGTTCTATTTTATGAAACCTGAACAAGTATTATTGTTTAAAAGTTATCATGTGAATATTTTGAAACCTTAAAAAATGAAGAACACTGAGACCGAGGGGAGCCGGACACTAAGATAAGATTGATTTGCAGCTGTGACTGTGTGAATAAGCTATTGTTTCTTTATTAAAACTTTAGTGAACTATGTTAACCTTAAAACTTGTTTAGCACACCCAGTTTCTCTTTTACCAATAGTATAGCAGATAATATGATGTACTAACCCACTTTTATGTAAAACAATTATGTTTAAGCCCACATTCATGTAAAACAACTACATACTAAACCCATTATGTTAATCAATTTTCTGTGTACACCCACTTAATAATACGGCTATGCAGGGGATGAAAGGTCGGAAAAAGACTGCTGAATACTTTTTCGGCACTTTTCCCCTTTGCAAAGTCAGTAAATAGAAACATGTGCGTTCAAAGTGCTTGTTGTGCTGTCTACCAGTCAGATTACCACAGGAGGTAATACCTTTTGCAGCTCTTTTAAAGACTACCATAATACCTGCTGGAGATGCCAGGTCCTCATACATGTAAAGCATGCGCTCTACCACTGAGCTACATCCCCTGAAGATTATCAACATTTTTTGACTATTTCCTGAGAAAGACTTAGGCTTATCTTTATTAATCCTTTTGGGATGACTACCGCAGGGAAATTGAAATATCACTGAATACAAGGAGAAAACTGGGTAAAACATGTAATGTTAATGTTGTTTATGACTTCAAAACCTGTAAATGCAACTGCTGCGGCTGGAAATCAAACCTGGGCTAAATGCTTGCACTGCTATGGTATAAATCATAGTCAAAAAGTAACACATCTGTTGCCTTTCTGCTTCTTTCTGCTCTGTTGATAAACTTTTCAATTGGTTAGTAGTAGTTAACAGACACGGGCAAAGTGCAAATCGTAGTGCGCTGCCTGTGTCTGTGGATCCTCGTGGAGGCAGCTTGTAATATTGATATGGTCCCTTATTTGTACTATAACAGAGATCTAATGTTTTATCAAATCGGGTTGGGCGAGTAAACTTTCTGGCCAATCTTCACAAATAAAGCAAGTAACCACACAATTGCCCAGGTTTGATTTCCCGCCACCCACCGGTTTTGAAGCCATACACAACATTAACATTACATATTCCACCCAGGTTTCTTCTATTATTCCGTGATCTCACCAAAAATTCTAAAAAAAAATTGAAAATCTTAAGGGGCTGTAGCTCAGTGATAGAGCCCATTTTGAGTCTCAATGCCCAGATGTGTTACAAGATTTTCCGTGAACGTTACGTTGTCCAGCGATAGTGGTACAGTGGTGAGCATAGCTACCTTCCAATCAGTTGACCTGGGTTTGATTGTTATTGTACAAATGAGGGAGCATATCAATCAATCAAGCTGCCTCCCCGAGGATCCACAGACACAGGCAGTGCACTACGATTTGCACGTTTTTGCTACCAAGGTATTTCTTTTCAGTCTGTGTAACAAGATTTGCGGTGAATGTTGTGTAGCAGTGCAATCGTTTTGCCCAGGTTTGATTTCCAGCCATTTACAGGTTTTAAAGCCATACACAACATATTTCAATTTTCTTGCGAGAGTCATCCCAAAAAAGCTGGGGAGCAATAGTCTGTAAGGGTGGAGGGGGGGAGAAGAGGAAAAAGGGGAAGAGGGAGGGAAGAAAGAAAAAGAGGAAAAATTAGGAAAAAAGAGGAAATGAGAAAAAATATGAGAAAGATGCTAATTTACTCACAAAGTATAAGAGTTTTATAGTTTCTGTTAAGTCAGATTTTAATTTATTTGCTATTATATTATACAATTAATTTATAACATTTATATTGACTTTTGAACAATATATAATAACTATATATATATATATATATATATATATATATCTGTTTATAGGACTGCATACATTTAGTAATCCTACTATATTTGGTCAATATTAAAAGTTAGTCTTTATAATAAGTATTATTTAGTAATAAATCATTTTCTTTTTCTTTAAACAATGTATGACAGGTAAAACCAAGCATTTTTAGTTCTCTTTTCTCTAAAAGCAAGTATGTCATACAGTAATCATTGCAGGGAAGTAGGGTGTATAAAGACACGTCATATGCTCAGCTGTGTATACACTATAATTTTGAATAATATTGAAATGAAGCCAATTAATATAAACATGCCAACTTTAGTACATTATTGATCTCAACAAAAAAAGATGTCTTTAGGTAACGAATAATGTTGTTAAGCCCAAGAAATGACTGACTATACAAACGTTTTTGCGCCAGGTAGGAAAATAAGAGAATCAACAAAACTAATTCTGTACAAAGAGTAAAACTCACATAACATATAAATCACAATACATAATAGTATTGTATGCTTAGTAAAATCTAACTATTTACATTTTCTATTTACATTATATGCGAACTGATAAGCGGATGAAGATGGATGGATGGATGGATTATACATTTACATTTTTGATGTTTTAATCTGATCCAACCACAACTCTTTTGACAGTGTTTCTGTATTTGGGCAGTATCTAGTGCCTTGATATTGGCTGTGCCCAGTACCCGCAAGTGTTGCACTCTACCTTCCTCTTATTAAACCTTGCCTTAGAAGCAGGGCGATCGCTGGCAGGTAGAGGTGCTGATGGAGCAAGAGGGGCAACTAGTATATGGTGGTCACGGTATGCTAGTGTTGGAACAGCAAACAAAGTTCCTGGGGCTTGAGGACAGACAGAGGTTGTATTCCTTATATATTTGCTTGTACTACATCAAGTGACCTGCATACCAATGACTGTAAAGATTAATATGTACATGGTTTGCAGAAATGTACCTTCTGATAGACATAAGGCCACTTGGGTTATCTTTATGGTCTTCTGCAGAAGGATAACGCCCTGAGCTGATAGACATAAGGTCACTTGGATTATCTTTGGGCTGCTCTATGGTCTTCTGCAGAAGGATAAATCCCAGAGTTTGCTCACTCCAGGTTAATTAACCAACAAACGTCCCTGGGTGGACTTGAACCCCCATCCTTTCAGTTAACAGCCGACTGCGCTGACCTATTGCGCCACAGAGACTGCGCCTGGCTGATGTTTTATGAGGGTGGGCGGTCATCTGCATCGACCGGTTGGGGGTGAAAAGAGACAGAGAGAGAAAGAAAGAGACATTGAGATTTGCAGCAGAAGGTGTCGAGCAGGAACATGGAGGCAGCAGGTGTATCCAACCACAGATCCAGACTCTACAGCTCCAGAGCCAGAAACACCTGTAGGAAGCAATAGGAGCTGCTTAATTTTCACAAAGTACAAAAGGCTCGGCCAAACAGCAAAGCCCACCAAAAATAGTTTCAACTCATCGGGGTTCCCCTTCAATGAAGTCTTTAGTAAAAGGCGAAAGACTTGTGCGTTATAAAGAGAAACCAGAGTGAGTCCTGCCGTCTGCTCGAGAGCAGCAGAAATCCATAGTCGACCCAGTCCAAACCATTGCAGTAAGCCTCACTGGGTGTCCAAACTAAAATGATAAGAGGCAACTTGGTAGACTCCTTACTGATGTTTATATCTGTACTCACAATGTCCTGTTTTTAAAACACCAGCCAATCACAAGTGTTACATGTGAATAACCAATGTGTGAGTAATCAGGAAGCTCACATAAAAGATAGTGGCAAGGTCTATTTCCAGTCTGTTGATGTTTAACAAAGCATCTGATGCTGCAAGTGTTTGAAGTGAAATGTCTCTGCCTGCTGAAGAGTAAACTTAATGGCATCACAAATTTATTTCATCCATAAAAATGGAAACTACAGTGCTGATACCCGCCATAACACCCATAAAAACTGGAGCGTAATATAATAAATATTCTACAAAAATATACTACACTAGTATATTTATTTATTACATAAATAAAGTAAAATGGCGACTGTAAAACATGTACATTTAAAGTGCTTGTTGTGCTGTCTGATAGCATGAGGTGTAAAAGAGAGAGCATAACGCTTAGTTTGTGTCACAGGAGGTCTTAGTCTACCACAACGTTCTATAACCCTACTAGTCAGATTACCCCAGGAGGTAATATCTTTTGCATTTCTTTTAAAGACTCTAATGAGCTCTACCACTGAGCTACATCTTCTGAAGATTTTCAGATTTTTTGGACTTTTTTTCTGAGATAGACTTAGACTTATCTTTATTAATCCTTTTGGGATGACTCCCGCGAGGAAATTGAAATATCACTGAATAAAAGAATAAATCTGGGTAAAAAATGTAATGTTAATGTTGTAAATGGCTTCAAAATCTGTAAATGCAACTGCGGTGCCTGGAAATCCAACCTGGGCAAAATGATTGCACTGCTATGATATAAATAATAGACAAATCCAGAAATCCTAAGAGTGCAGCTATGGCACAGTTCTGGATGGCATCATACCTCTGAAGATTGAAGATCTTACCCTCTGATCTTAAAGTACCTGGGTCTTTAATCCTACATCCAAACCTGTGCTTTTATCTAGAACTTTTTAAAACGTTTTCACCTTGAGCAAGATGAACTGTATGTTTTTAACAAATCTCATTTCAGTTGTGCAGGAGCGGGATCCAGTGAGTCCAGTGCAGGGGCTGGCTTTGAGGCATTTGCTCTGGGAGGGACGCTCTGCCGTAGACCTGTGGGCTCCTTGCAATTCCCTCTACTTACCAGCAAGGGAGGTCCTCACAGCACAGCTAGTGCTGTATGGGCTGAGGCCAAAGAAACAGATACCAGCATGTGACTTTGCAAATCAGTGGCTGACCCTGGCCGCCATCAAAGATGCCATTTGGACCTCCAGAAACTTGCTGGTAAGAAAGCACATGCAGATCCCATTCCCTCAAAACGTGAATCACAGATTTTCCAGCACCTGGATTTGAACAGACCGGGTAGGGGTAATGGCTCTTTAGAGTGAATATGCCAAAGAAAATGTTTACAAGTTAAGCCGAGGTAAATGCTCAGCCCATATTCACACAGACCTTAAACTACTCACTTAATGCTGGTTACAATTTTCTAAAATAAACAATGTCAGATAAAAATTACTATCAGGGTAGTAATGAACCCTAAGAAGGGTGTTTATAACATTTTTTTAACAAGGTATTGGCTCATTCAGTAGACTCCTTCAAGATTCCTCAAGGTAAGCAGGAAGCTCACATAAATGATAGTTGCAAGGTCTACCAAAATGTTTAACACTGCAACCTTTGTTGCCGCCGTCCCTCAAAATGTGAATCCCAGAAATTTCCATCCCCCGAGCATGGGCAGCAGAGCAGAGTGGCACAGCGGAAGCGTGCTGCGCCCATAACCCAGAGGTCGATGGATCGAAACCATCCTCTGCTACTTCCTATGCTTTCTATCAGCATTAAGTCTATTTCCAGTTTGTTGATGTTTGGCAAAACATCTGTTGCTGCAAGTGTCTTGAGTGAAATGAGCTGCTGAAAAGTAAACTTAATGGTATGTCAAGATTAAAATGGAGAGTACAGTGCTGACACCTGGCATAACACCCATGGAACAGGAATATAATACATTTAATATTTATACAAATGTTTATTTTGCAATTTTACGTAGGTGAAAAGATTCCTCACAGTGGTGCTGGAGGCCAGGGTGATGCCATCAAGAGTAACTATCTCTTTGGGTCACGGAGGTGCTTGGGCCCAAGAACTATTCAGTTTTACTGTTTTTATTGTTTAACTTCAGTTTTGTCTGAGTTTAACATTAGAAAATTACAGGTCATCCAGGTTGTTTGTCTCTACAACTCTCAATAAGTTATTTACACAGCTGAAAAGCATGTCACATTTTTTTATTACCTTCACGGCTAAAAGCATAATATATAAAATGTAAAATATTTCTATAAAATGAAATATGGTAATAAGTTTTTAGAGATATTTTATTTTTCCATTTCATTTCTATGCTTCTATAACATGAACTGACAAATAAATACAGTAGCACTACTGCTGTAGTTTTACATCAGACTACCGCAAATTAAAAAAATACATTAGTGTCTTTGCTTTAGGCCCTTGTCCAACAGACTTTCAACTCGCACCTCCTGCGGAGCTTTTCGTGCATCCCTGTGGAGGCTGGGGGCATTGAACCTGAGTGGACAATGTTCAAAGTTTACTTTACTGAAGCTGCGGTGGTGAGCTGTGGTCTTAGGGTCTTAGGTGCCTCAAAGGGCGGTAACCAGCGAACACCCTGGTGGACACCAGTAGTCAGGAAAGCCGTCCGACTGAAGAAAGACTCTTTCCGGGATATGTTATCCCTGCAGACTCCGGAGGCAGTGGCAAGGTACCGATGGGCCCCAAGGACTGCAGCCTCTGCTGTGACAGAGGTAAAGCAAGGGAGGTTTTCAGAAAAGACATGGATAAGGACTTTCAGTCAGCACCAAGGTGCTTCTCGAAAACCATTCACCACCTCAGGAGAGGGAAGCAACGAGTCATCCAAGCTGTGCACATTAAGGATAGGACGTAGTCAACCTCAACTTAGGAGGTAATAGGTCGGTGGAAGGAGCATTTTATGGAACTCCTAAATCCAGCTGACACGTCCTCTGTGGTAGAGGCAGAGGTGGAGGATGAAGGGGGATTGTTGTCAATTTCCCTGGAGGAGGTCACTGAGGTAACCCTGACCTCTTTCAAGTGACATTGTCCACCATGGACAAGACAAATATTTAAAGATTGGCAATTACTGTAATTAATTAAATAGCTTAGCACATGTTATCATGTTTGTTCACATTACTTTTCCACCAATACCACTCTTATCATATTCCTTTCCTCAATGCTCCATTAAGAAGCAAAGAAAAATCATCAAAGACAGAGAACATATGAAGTGAATCGTTACACTCTGTCAGCATCATGCTCAGAAAGGAAGATCACAACTCATCATCATGGTCAGCGAGACCAAACACTTTAGAAACACATTCCTCAAGTCAGAAACTTTAGAAATTATCCCTGAAAGTGTAGTCTTGGTTAGACTGAGGGGGGGGGGGGGGGAAACTGCATCTCATTCACTGCAGAGTGATTGTCACTCAGCGTTCAGAGGGACAGAAGCTAATTGTTACATGCTCCAGATGACTCTGAGGTGAGAAAATCTATTTAAATTTTTAAGAAGACCGATATGTAGATTTGTAGAATTAGATTTTCCGTCACTGTTGTCTCTATACTTCAGTGTCAGCCTACTTATTCTCTACAATAAATGCTCCAGTCCTTTCTTTGTATTAATACTGATTCTTAACATGCTTCCATTGGCCCAGATTATTGAGAACAAAAAAATAAATTACCATAGTTATGCGGACAACGCAAAAATTTACATAACCTTATTGCCAGGGGTGATATATAGTCCAATACATAAACTGACTAAGTGCATTGAAAAAATTAACGGCTGGATGTGCCAGAACTTTCTGAAATTAAATGAAGGAAAAACTGTGGTGGTTGTTTATGGAGCAAAAGAGGTACGATTAAAAGTCTGCGCTCAAATAACTTCAAAAATTTGAATTCAAAGTCAGAATCCAATTGACATGTAAGAACAATACAATGCACGGCCAGCTTCTACACTAACAGGATAATAGCCTTATAAGCATGCATGTGAAGCTCAACCTCAAAAAGCCATAAAGCAAATGCTTGTGGCTTAAACATTGAGCTCCCGCTCATCAAGCATCAGCCAGGCGCAGTCTCTGTGGCGTAATAGGTCAGCGCAGTTAGTTTATAACTGAAAGGATGGTGGTTCAAGTCCACCCAGGGATGTTTATTTCTTATAAACCTGTAGAGAGCCAACTCTGCACTGTAAAACCTAACAGCCCATCTTAATAAAAGAAGTAATTTAACATAACTTAAACCTCTCAAGAAGTTGGAG
>NW_023269624.1:11961-17996 GCF_013103735.1 Etheostoma cragini | reverse complement strand
ATATTTCTCTTTTATTCAGTGTCTGACATGAGCTTTGTTTCATTTGCTTATGCATAAGTTTATTCACAGTACCTAAGTATAATCATAATACCTGAGTGTAATTTCCCACAAATCCCCCTTTTCACACCTGCAAGGTGTGATAACTAACTCTCAATGTTGCCCTATTGGACTCCTGGTCCCCCCTGGTCTTATTCACAAAGGGTGGGGTCTCTTGGCCACAGTGCTGTGTGGATGCCTATTCGCTTTCTCTCAATTGGAATGTGACTGAGGGTTTATGACCCTCATTTCAGGAAAGATCAGTGGGGGTGAAGCTCTATCAACGTAGTCCAATCAACCTTGTATTGTTTTAGCCTAGACTAAAACCCCAGGGGACAGGAGACAGGGGACCACCTTTATGGAGATCCTATTCAGTGAACACAATGAAATGACAAACGTCCCAGCATTAATCATGGAGCACCCCGGAATAAAGCATGGAGTTTCACACTCCCCCTTTCTTATCTCACTCTGTGAGATTACCACCTAAATGTTTACTCATCCTGTGAACAGATCAATGTCTACATATTAAATCACAGTACTTTGCAATACCGGATCTATCCCTACCAAATCATCTTTTAATACTTCATTGAATATGTGAGGACTATGTTTAATCCATCTGTATTAACATAGTTGCCACCGATCTTGCTTGAAACTATAACAGGAAATAATGCAAATATAAAGTAATGCAAATTATACAAAATTCACAAGACCCTACAAAATGTAATTTCCCACTCCAGATTGCTTATATTTTTGAGGTACCTTCTTTTGTGGAATTAGAATAAGTAATTCTAAAGTATTAGTTGTTCCCAGTATTGTATGTGTGTTTTTTTAGAATGTGAATCTGTAAGTGACAAATCTCCTTTCACGTGTGCATCTGAAGTACCAGAACCAGGATGGTCTCTCGCTCCCCCCTTCTTCTTATCAGTCCATCTGCTGATCGTTGGTCCGTACCTCAGTCTTTGTTTTATGGTGTAGCAGGCCACATGGTTGACCCCTGCAGAGCCCTCTCACCTCAGCATCAGCAAGGCCCCCGACAGAGCATGTGGACCCCACTCCTTGCTCTGTGGTCCAGCACAGCACACTTACAGATGTTGCAATCATTATCAAAGATTTAGCCCTGGTCCACTTTCAAGTCACTTTGGGCCAAAAATCGCAGCCAGACCATGAACCTTTATGGTCTTTAGCTGTGCTGTGGTCTGAGGTGCTGTGATAGTTGTTGTCAGTCTTCTGGTCCAGTTTGTTACTGGTCCTGCAGCTGGAGGAGCGAGATGGACTTGGTTCTGACACAACGAGGCACTGTGTGGCACAAAACAGAACTCCAAAAAGCATTATCTTTTCTTTTATCAATACTAATTTAGTGTATGTCACTCATGTCACTCAAATAACATTTCTTTCCCTCTTGCTGGTTGAACTCTATAAAATCCTTACAAACATTCTAAAGAGAAAAACTAGTTTTGGAACTTATCTCTTCTAAGCCTCAGTTTACATTACAGGTCATGTTTCTGTACAAATCAAAACAAAATTGTAGAGTAGTTTTTATATCCTCAATGCTATGGACACTTTATCATTGCTACTGTATCCCTCTTTTTGTGAAGAATGAGCTGAATATTCTGACTCTATTTACCGGTTTGATGGAAGGTGACTGAATTCACCCTCCTTATATCAACACCACCTCCTTTTCTGAAACATCATGTGTTTCAGTAACATCCAGACCGAAAGATGATGGCGCTATGCTTAGCGTGCCTGAGTGGAACTCATCATGGAATCAGGACCCTCCTTTTCTGACACCTGGTGTGGATGTCCTCACAGGTCTAACTGAGGAAAACATGGGGATGGAGCAGCTGGGTGTGCCTCCACTCCAGCACCTGGGTATGATCTGGTCAGCATCAGGAAAGGGGACTCCAGTCTCCCTCCTCTATGCTGGGAGTGTCAGATGCCACCGCAGGAATTCAGCAACAGAGACGCTCCATGCTCTCCTTTGGCATCTGGTCAGATGTATGTTGGCCCCCTGCTGGGCTGTTGGTCCCATGCTGGGCTGTTGGCCTTCACTGCAGTGCTGGTAGTGGACAGAATGAACCCGTTGCACCTGGATTCGGATTTCTTGAACAGCTGAAGCCATCAGGGCGGACATATCTCTGCTTTCACCTGTGGATAAATGGTTTTGACAGACTTTTTGCTTTTCAAAAGTCATATTAGTGTTTCATTGTGGTAGGAAAGAACTGCGATTTGAGTTTGTCGTTAATCTGTCCATTAATTTCTCATGGAGGGAGAAATGTTTTCCTTGGTGTCTGTGTTTTCCAAAGTCCTTAATACAATGGGCGAAAACTTCAGTCCAAACACTATATGAAATTACCCGTCCAAAAATCATCAGTCCACTGAAAATGTACATATCACCAATCACAAATACAAATGTTCAAAGATTAGAAACCACCGTAATTTTCCACTATAAAATTCCCCAAATCTCTCAAGATAATTGATTCTTTCAATTGAAATTTTGACAAATTTTCCAACACATTGCTATTTTTGGAGCAAATTAATGTCATTATTAGTCTTGTATCACGTTTTGTGCCACAACACTCTCAGAAGAAGATTGTTTCAACGTTCTGTGTGGCCAGCACAGAAGTTTAGCAAATCTTCATTCTCTTTTTAACTATTTTTACAAACTAAGGAGAAAAAATAAAAATCAAACCAAAAGAGAAACAGCAGAAAAACTACTGTCTTGACTAAAAACTTGCACTTCCCCTACAGGAAATCAAAAGTTTGACTGAAAGAAAAGAATAAACCCAAACAAAATTCAGAATGAATATAAATGCAATGAACTCAAAATTGTGGAAAACCTCTTATTTATTTATCTATTCAAGTCAAAAACAAACCAATTTTGAGTCAAAATGCCGAATATGCATCTACTAATGTATCCATTTGAAACCCTAATGAGCTATAATTCTTCTCTGGTACTTTTTCTTCTAATATTAATTTGCCTAAAGCAGCTCAAATTATTTTCCCACCACTTTTCAGTTGACTTTTGTGGAATGCTTCATTTGACTTGAAATGAGCTTTATCAATTCATTCAGACACAATATTACTCAAAACACCAAACCAAAAGAATAAAAGAAACAGATGAATCCTAAATAAAAATGCACTTATCAATTAAAAACATTTGAGAACATCACACAATGCTAAATGTCACCATGATTCTTTGATGACTGCCTGAGCATTCACTCTTAAAAGTGTCTGAGTAGAGCTGCATTGATTTAATCTGTCTGCATCAGGGTGTGAAATCCCCAGTCCCTCCTTTTCAGTCCTTCATTAACACAGGAAACAATGAGTGAGGTTTTGAAAGAGCAAATTAACACTTAATCAGGGAACAGGAAAAAAGAATGTTAAAGTTAAACCAGACTAATTTATTCCAATCTATGTCCCCATATGACAACACCAAACATGAAATAGAAGATGTGATCAACTGAATCTAATTATTACAAATGTTCAATGTTTGACAAATGTTCATATATTTTATCCTTCTCTATGTTTGTGTGTGTTTTCTTGAAAGAATCCACACTTCAGCTATCCTCTTGACCTATGTGAAGAAAAAAAGATTTCTCTCCTTCTTTTCTTTTTACTTTACTTTAAAGAAGTCTTAATCTATGACATTAATTTCAAAAACGTTACTACAGTAGGGTCAGTCATACTAATAGTAATAATAATAATAATAATAATAATAATAATAATAATTTCAAGTCGCCATTGTCTCTCCCTTTCACCTCTTCCTACCTCTGTTAATAGTAAGAAATTTCATAATTTCACTGTTCCAAGTTTAAAGTCCCAATTCCAAACTGTAAACATCTTTGTATTTCTATTACAAACACAATTCCCCTAAAAAATTTCCCAAGCATGAAAAGTATCACAAAGTACTGTAAAGGTAACAAAATAAGAAGCCTCATATTTTTCTTTCTTAAAACTGGAAATGATCAAAGCCATTTTCTATTAATCAACTAAGTAATTTAATCAATTACGACTTTCATGTGAATATTTTTAGATCAATGCATTAACTTAATTTTGATTCTTTTTTTTTTTTCTTTACCTACATCTTTCTCTTTCTTACAACAACATTATTGTTAGTTTTATCAGATCTGTTTTCTTTTAATTTAACCCTTGAGTTACCTTTTTCCCTGCAGAGGCATTTTGGTTAATTACTTTTTTTAAATGAGGTTTCTTATCTGTGTTTTTTTACAGCCCCCTCTGTGGAAGGGTCAAAAACTCATGTTAACATAGAATGTTTACATAAGCATTTCTCTTTTAGTTACTCTCCATTATTGTAGAACACTGCAAAACCCTTAAGTCCCATACCTTAAAACTTCTGTTATATAAGATGGATCTCACATTGGATTGACTACTTTTATCTCTTTGTTTTAGTTTTTAAACCGAATGTTCCCTCATTTAAATCTAAATTATTTTCTTAAAACGTTACACTATTTCCCTCTTTTCCCTAGATGGACTTTTCTCAGCCTCCTTTAGGGAGACTAGGGTCTGGCAGAACATATTACTATAATTTTGATCCATCTCCTAATTGCAGACATACAACAAATAAAGCAAGACAAGACATACAGACATACATTTAAACATATACCAACTATACCCAATCTGAAAAGTGAGTCATTAATAGTTAGTGTTGAATTCTCACCAGCTATGTCCCTCCATAAAATGCACTAAACTTTCTATTTCTTATTTTTTACTTTTTTCCTTGTGAAATCATAAATTTCACATTTCTTTTCCTTCAATCTACCAGATCTCAGACATAATCTCATCTACTACCTTTGAACACCTCTTTCCGTTTACTCAAATACTTATATTGCAACAATAGTTTAATTACTACATGAGTCAACACTTCTCTTCTGCTTTCTTCTCTCTGCAGCTATACCCTTGCTTCTATATAACCCACTTTTTCCTTCTTTTCCTCATTCTTATAACACCCTCTCTCTTTGTCTCTTTTCTGTATGTTTTTTTGAATGGGCTAGCCTTTGAGCCTGGCTGCATTTGTTGTCTCAATGCAAAATTCTAATATTTTACTGTCCCTTCACTCTTGCTTTGCAGCAGCTGTCTGTGAGTGAAGAGGGGCTGAGGGCTCTGGGGCACGCATTTTCTCATCTCCCTCTGAACCATTTATTAACTCGTGGTATCTTTGCTCACAGTCACTGCCCCCTTTATGTATGTTTACTGCTGGTTAAATCCCATATGTGCCAACCGGAGACTATTGTGGCCGTCTTATGTGTATATTTACTGGAAATTACTGATCATTTTTCTGTCCCTGTGTTTTATCAACCCTGTCTTCTTTATCTTGTGTCCTAGTGTCCCTTATGGGGTGTGCTGCTCCCTGCATGAGCATTAAAAGGCCGTGGAGAACAGCATGTTTATCTTAAACGAGATAGTGGCTCCCTTCGTGTAGTTTAAGACTAGTCGGGCGCCACAATTTGGATAAATTTGGGGTCTCGGGTTAACACTCCTCTCACGGCGGGTTATTCGAGGGACTGCGATCTCAGTAGCATTGGTTGGAGGGAGTTCAAAAGTTTTTTAGAGATTCTATTCCCCACATCATCACTCCCGCCCCTATTCCCAAGATGACACAAATTAACAGTACTGTTCTTCTCCCGAGCCCCATTTCTTTTAGGCTTAGTGCCCTCTGTCCAGACTGAGGACTGTCTGGACCTCCTAGGCAGCGCTTAAATAATCGCTGCATTTTTAGATCGAATTGTGTGTCCGCTAAAGTGCGGGTTGGAGGATCTGCTGGGGCGCAATGTGTCAGGTGGTGCCAAGGTGCGCCTGATTTACCTTTGACCTGGACCGAGTGTGAAGTAACCTCCTTCACTCCGTACGGACCAGTCCACCTGGGGTTGGCCCACTTCCTCTTGTGAACCTTAACCCTGACCCAGGCTCCGGTGTTGGCTGTACTGCTACCATCTGCTTGTCTTTTTCTTTGGCTTTGTCCTTGTCTTTTTTGGACAATT
>NW_023269624.1:8070-11861 GCF_013103735.1 Etheostoma cragini | reverse complement strand
TGGACCTCTGTTGGAGCAGTCAGGATGGCCGAGCGGTCCAAGGCGCTGCGTTCAGGTCGCAGTCTCCACTGGAGGCGTAGGGTCAAATCCCACTTCTGACAACTAGCTTTCTTATCTAGAACTAACGTCTGAGACATGATATTAGGAATAAAGAACTTAGCAGTTCTTTGTATTCAAGATGACATGAATTTGCGCAAGAAACACAATTGCGAGTGAAGTCTTTTGTGAGCATCTTTATTGTCAAGACATGTAAAGTTACCATGTGTTTGTACACAGTAGACATATCTACTGCTGTATTCACTGTCAGTGGCAAGTCCTTTAAAACTTGTTCTTGACTTGCTTTTTCCACATCCTCTGAACGCTTAGCTAATTAAAGGACTTAAGTTAGCCAATAATTGTTGCTTTTTCATCTTCGTTGTGATTGTTGTGTGCCTTCAATAGCACACATGTGGCTATTATGATAGAAACTGTCTAGCAAACCTGTCCAAGCCTTTCGACGCTTCCGTGGTGTAATGGTTAGCATTCTGGACTCTGAATCCAGCGATCTGAGTTCAAGTCTCGGCGGAACCTCTTTTTAAGCCACAGCACAGGTGAAAAAGATCAACCTTTCAACTTTCCACATCTAGTTTAAAGTAAGCTTACAGGTTTAATATCCTTGGTCCTTTACACTGTAAACCTTCCCTTGATAACTATGACGTGGATGACTTAGAACCTACTATAGCATGACATGTTTAATCCACTATATTATAATTTTTAAAACAGGTCCTACTAAATGGTCTGTTGGATCAGTCAGGTTGGCCGAGCGGTCCAAGACGCTGCGTCCAGGTTGCAGTCTCCACTGGAGAAGTGGGTTTGAGTCCCACTTCTGACAACTGCTGTTTTCATCTCAAACTAATGTCTGAGACATGATATTGGATATAAGAGGACATGAAAGTGCAAGAGAAACGCAATTGCAAGTGCAGTGTTTTGTGAGCATCTTTATTGTCCACACATGTAAAGTTACTGACTGTTATTTAACCAAGGGATTTGGTGAAAGTTATCTTTTGTTGCGTAAAACTATGGGTTGTGTACAAAACAGGAGAAAAGGATTCTTTGTTGCATCCGGGTTGTTATGTATAACAGATAAAAAACGCAAATTGACATAATTCCATCCAAAACGGGCAAGACGGGGTTGACAGATTTTAAAATCCACACAGATAAACAGTCATCGTAGCTGTTTGCAGGATTTTCGCAAAGTTTACCGAGATTAAACTGGGCCGTATAGTGGCGATTATACGAAAAGAGAGAAGTACTTCCACTCGTTGTTACCTGTCGTTGCTGTGGGTAACAAGAGTTCACAGTCAAAAGTTTTCCTTAGGGGCCCGTGGTGGATGGAATGGTAAAGCATTTGGCCCTGGATGCATAGAATGCCTGCCATATTGAGCAACAAAATGTGGGTGTCCTGAAAAAAGGTTCTTTAACTCTATCTCGCAAGCGTCTTTTTTTTCTTTTCTTGTTATGTCTTGGCAAGAAGTATTATGCTTTTGGGTCAACTCTCCATATCTACATCAGAATCCGAAATTCTTTATTGATCCCTGAAGGGAAACTCTGGAAAATAGTACCCCTTCGAGCCGGATTTGAAACAGCAACCTATGGATTTCAGCGTTATGCTACAGTCCGCCGCTCTACCAACAGAGTTATCGAAGGGAGTAAGCACATTCATAAACACTGCCCATTCTTGTAAATGTGATAACACAGGACCTCCTGGAGGGAATTTCTGAATCATCAGGGGCTGTATCTCAGTGATAGAGCGCACTTTCACTTTCAAAGCCCAGATGTATTACAAGATTTCAAGTGAACATTGTACTGCCCAGTGATGGTGGTATAGTGGTGAGCATAGCTCCCTTCCAAGCAGTTGACCTGGTTTGATTCCCAGCCATCCCAGTAGCTTTCTTTGAGTGATGTTAGTTGCTTTTTTTACAAGAAGTCAGCAGAAAGGTTAGTTGCCCAAACTGGTTTGATAAAACATTAGATGTCTTTGGGCTGCACGATTATGGCAAAAATGTTAATCACAAATATTTTGATCAATATGGAGATCACAATTAATTATCACAATTATTTGTTGATTTTCTACTCCAAAATGCTGGAAAGGAAGGTGTCACCAATCGTTGAACCTCAGGTTAAGCCAAGTGAGCTCACACCCTCACTTGTTTTCAAGGGGTATACACCCCTTGGTCTTACCCCTAGCCCTTGGTCGAAATAGGTATTGGGACAGGGCTAGGTCCTGCGTGATCATGAAGAAGCTTCTTAAGTAAGTTTTATCTTGAAGCTTTTGAGTGTTCTTTAGGTTTTTATCTGCTTTAACTATTACCGGACAGCGGGGGCACGAAGCAGAGCAGAGCGGCCGTTAGGCAGGAACCCTCTTCCGTGTTCAGTTCCATTTTGAACTGGCGGTAAAAAACTTAATGTAAGAACTTTCTGACATACAGTGAAGAAAATAAGTATTTGAACACCCTGCTATTTTGCAAGTTCTCCCACTTGGAGTGTCATGGAGTGTCTGAAATTTTCATCGTAGGTGCATGTCCACTGTGAGAGACATAGTCAAAAAAAATTCAGAAATCACAATGTATGATAACTATTAACTATTTATTTGTATAATACAGCAGCAAATAAGTATTTAAACACCTGAGAAAATCAATGTTAATGAATCTAATTTAGGATAATGAATGGATTGGAGCTGGACGTTTTAAAGGAAGACAAAGAAGTCTTTGAGGGTCAGAATTCTAGCTGATAGACAGGTGTCCAAATACTTACTTGCAGCTGTATCATACAAATAAACGGTTAACAAATCACACATTGTGATTTTTTTGATTTTTTTTTTTTGATTATGTCTCACAGTGGACATGCACCTACGATGACAATTTCAGACCCTTCATGATTTCTGAAGTGGGCTGAAGTGGGAGAACTTGCAAAAGAGCAGGGTGTTCAAACACTTATTTCCTCACTGTATGTATTATAAAGACGTGGACGTTTGAGAAATGTCACTTCAACTACAAAGAAAACAGTTAAGGACAAATTGTTAGGCAAATCTACAAAGTCAAAATGATTTACATGGATATGAATGAATGTTGGGAAAGTCAAAAGAGGAAGTCTTTTACAAAAAATCTCAGATTTAACAAAGGGATTGGGTTACAAGTCCAACCATTTTGATGCCAGCTGTTTCACCACAGTCTATAGTTGATATTTCTATATTAAAACAAGTATATTCAAGCAAGAATGTATTTATTTTTCAAGCTTACGTGAACATTGTGCTGCATTATATAGTTATTGTGTACACAACCATACAGATGGTTTTAATAATCCACAGAATAGGACAAGCTGTGCTGTTTTATTCCAGAATTGAAAGTTAAATGTTTCTCTACACCTTTTTGGAAAACATCCCCCTGGGACATGTGGTGCTTGCAATCAAATGGAGACTGCGGATCATGTTTTTCTTTAATCCCTAAAATTTTAAATGAAGGACTGTTGTTGGGGAATGGACTGGAATGTGAAGGAATTAAACACAAGGACATTAACCCGAACGCTGAAGACGTCTCCGCTTAATTGTATAACAGGTCATATGTCTTAACGCTTGTGTTGTCTTCCTGTCATCATTTTAAATCAGCACTTTTATTGACACTTTTTATTGATGTTTTTTACTTTTTCTTACATTTTTGTCCCTTTTTTGACATTTTCAACAATTCAATTCAATTCAATTTTATTTATAGTATCAATTCATAACAAGAGTTATCTCAAGACACTTTACAGATAGA
>NW_023269624.1:3762-7970 GCF_013103735.1 Etheostoma cragini | reverse complement strand
ACTTTTTACAATTGGCTTGCGATACTGCGCCAAAGAACCCAGATCAACTTGGGAGGAGGTCAGAGAAGTGGCACCAAACCATGACTTCCGTCTTTTTTTCATTAAAATTTAGAAAATTTAAGGACATCCAAGCCTTAAAGTCCTGTAAACACTGTAGCAGTGGGTTAACAGTGTTAGAATCAGATTTTTTTGAGGGGGACATAAATCTGGCTGTTGTCTGCATAACAATGAAAAGAAATGCCATGTTTCCTGAGAATAGAGCCAAGTGGGAGTAGATAGAGAAAAAATAAAAGAGGGCCAAGTACCGAGCCCTGTGGGACCCCACATGAGAGAGGAGTAGTGGAGGCCACGAGTCATCCAGGCCAACACAGAAAGTCCGATGTGACAGGTAGGACCTGAACCACTCCAGTGCTGTGCCACTGAAGCCCACCCATCATTAAAAACTCGTAAAAGTGCTGATTCTGGGCTGTGCAATGGTTTAAAACTGGATTGGAACATTTCAAGAATAGTTTTTTCATTTAAATAGTCCATGAGCTGGGAATATACAATCTTCTCTAAGATTTTAAAGACGAAAGGCAATCTGGGGATAGGCCTAAAATTAGACAAAATAGTAGGATCCAGCCCAGGTTTCTTTAATAAAGGCAGCACAACTGCATGTTTAAGATTCACACGGACTACTCCAGAAGACAGGCTGCTGTTAATAACTGTGAGACAGGATGGCCCAACAGTGGTAAAAAATCTCCTTAAAAAATTGAGATGGGATAGTATCAGCTGGAGAACCCGAGGGCTTCAGATGACCCACAATGTCCTGCAGAAAAGGCAGGGTCACAGGCTCAAAGGTGTCAAACACAGCGCGAGGCTTAACTGTGTGACAGCAAACAGCCGCTTCAAACAGTACAGGCGTGTGATCAGAGCAAAAAGGATCACAGACCACCAGGTTAAGAACAGGTAAACCATAAGATAAAACAAGATCAAGTGTGTGACCAAGTTCATGTGTAGGCCCAAGTACATACTGCACAAGATTAAAAGAGTCAGTGATGTTTAAAATGTCTCACGCCAAGAGGTTATCAGGGCAACACAATGGAATATTACAATCTCCAACAATAAGGACCCGGTCATATTTAGGCATAATGTCAGCCAAAAACACAGAAAATTCAGTTAAAAAGTGTCTGTTGTATTTGGGAGGCCGGTAGACCACAGCACACAGCACCATGTGAGAGGGTCCCAGCTCAAACAAACAGAGTTCAAAGCTGGCGAAGAGGGATGACAGCGATAACTGTTTACATTTAAAGTCACTCTTAAAAACAGTTGCAATTCCTCCTCCTCGGCCAGACGTCCGAGGAGAGTTAAAAAAGGAGCACTCATCAGGTAAAAGTTCGGTGAAGACACTAGACTCACCAACACTCAGCCAGGTCTTGGATATAAAAAGGAAATCCAGCTCCCGGGATATGAAGAAGTCAATTATTTATTTGCGAGCGATCTGGCGTTTACCAGACCAAACCTGACAAGAGCTGGCGGGTCAGGGCGACCCCTGGTTTGACGATCATAAACCAGCAGAGCATTGACAGTATGTGTTACAAATGTTACAAGCAATATAAACATACAACAGTTAGAGCTGCTGACGGCCTGCCTCACACACTGGCGCCATCATGCCACGTAATTTTGCCCAGATGTGGCCTGCTGAGGGCCAAAAAAAATTAAAAGCAAAATGGATTTAACCCATTTTTTTATGCTTTTAATCCTTGTTTTGTTGGGGCTGATGTGGCCCAGGTGTACACCAGTAGCCTGTGACATCACTGTCGCGTGGGGTTTCAGGTGTGTGATGCTGACTGAGGTCAGAGGTAAAATAAACAGGAACTTTAAAATTTAATAAATTGATAATTTGATATTAGTTGACTATATTGGGATATGCAACTGAAGGAAGAATCACCGGGTCGTCATGGATATAACAATAGGGGACCCAACTGGTAAAAATCTGCATGCCAATAAACTGTAATTTCTCGAAATATCGTCCTTCCCTATATGCCTTTGCATTTTGGATGCTTTTCTGTTGATTAGATATGGCTACATTCACATAAAGTATCCAATACTCTATTCAGTTGTTTACACCAATTTCCTCCAATATGGTTGCACATCTGGGTTCACACCCAGAGGTGTTGATGACACACCAACAGAGGTAATCTCAGCACCAACAAGGTGCTGCTGGGATTTGAACCCAGGATCTCCTGTTTACTAGACAGGCACTTTAACCAACTAAGCCAGAGCACCTCCACAAGTCACAACCCTGTTAAGTCTTAATTTTTCTTTTACCTTGTATAAGCTAAATATACAGTGTACTGACTGGCAGTATTGGGAGTAACGGCTTAGCTCGCCTAGGCTTGGCGGATCAATCCTATCCAGTAGATAGTCTGCAGAAGTACCTGGCAGGTCTCTCCCTTCAGCAGTTTGAGAACGCAAGCCCACTCTTTCCCATTGGTGCTGATCATCCACATCTCATCACCCTCATAGAGCTAGTGAAGGTCGGTCCACCAGGTGAACCAGTCACCATTCGAACCAGACTGGGGGGGAACGTTTTCAGGGCCCAGCACCGATCGTGGAGCAACACCTACGGCCGCAACAGTGCCTTCTCAAGTCCACTGTTCCTTCCAACATGGAACTCTTCCAGATTGTTGAGAATCTCTAGCATAAACGCATAAAAATGAAGGTAATGGGTGGATCTCTGATATAAAATTGGCAATAATCTAGTCTTTCCTACTTTATTTACACAACCTCAGAATACAACCCCACAAACTCCCTAATTGCCTTTAATTTAGCTCAATAAACATGATAATAATGTAAAAAGAAGACCATGGAATATAAGTGTATATATGTGTGTTATAGACACAACTAATTGAACAGGATGCACCATCTTCGTCCCCATCCCTTTCTGCGACTGTCCCCTGTTGGTGCGTGGCAGGCACATTTAATAAGAATGGCCAAGCAACCAAAGGAGCGTATGTGATGTAGGTAAGGGAAGGTACTGTTGAAAGTCGGTGTGCAAATGTGTGCTGATGATTGTGTAACCCTTGCAAGCGACTTAACTTATCAGCCCCCCCCCCCCCCCCCCCCCCCCCCCCAAGCTACACCACCACAACAAACAGCAAAAAACAAAACAAAAACAATCTCCCAAATATCAAACCTACACCTAGAGTGGAGACTGCAACCTGAATGCAGCACCTTGGACCTTTCAGCCATCCTGACTGAATGATCCAACGTGTAGTAGGATCTCTCACAGAGATAATAATATGGTAAATCCACTGTGTCATGATATAGTAGGTTCTCAGTCATCAAGGTCATAGTTATCAAAGGAAGGTTTCCCTTTTGTCAGCCCAAATATATGGGTTTAATGGGGACACGGAAGAAAGTCCCCAGTATGGAAATGTGCTTGACAATGGCAATACATTGCACGGGATGTGAAGGCATCTTACCAAGTCTGTACCCTTATATGCAATGCAGGCTAAATCCTGTGGTGGGAATCAAGATCCACCAACGTTTCTGTCCAAAATGTCCACCTGTGTCCAGACATGTGCCTATTAGATGGGACAAAACAGTATATTGGTGGTGGCATGATGAGCTGTGACCTGTACTTCATGTTAACTTGAAGGAGCTCTAAATTTAGACGTAGTTGAACATATTGAAAATATTTCTACAATGTTGACCCAATTACAATTTCATTGTAGGTCTGCTGTCTGTTCTTAAAATTGTGCTTTCTGCTGTAAACTTCTTTTTTTGTGTCAATACGGCTCTGTTTCTTTTTTTTAAGTACATACTTGGCCTACATTTTGAAATGCATGCAGGTATACATGCATACAGTGGTATGTATGTGTTTAGGAACCCAGGCTTCAGTTGACTAAAAAGAGGAATTTAAACAATCATCTTTTGGAAAATGCTCTGACAGCCTTAATTTAATGAAAATGAAAAATCCAACCTTTAAGGACATTTACTGTGTTGTCCAGCGATGGTGGTATAGTGGTGAGCATAGCAGCCTTCCAAGCAGTTGACCTGGGTTCAATTCCCAGCCATCGCAGGGATTATCATTGTGTGGTTACTTGCTTTATTTGTCTATTAAACGATTGTCGATTTCTGGATTTGTCTATTATTTATATCATAGCAGTGCAATCATTTTGCCCAGGTTTGATTTCCAGGCACCGCAGTTGCATTTACAGATT
>NW_023269624.1:0-3662 GCF_013103735.1 Etheostoma cragini | reverse complement strand
TAAAGGAAGCATATATAAAGTAAACAGGATTGGACCGAGCACAGATCCTTGTGGGACTCCGTGACTAACTTTAGCGTGTACAGAGGATTCATCGTTAACATGAACAAACTGAGATCGATCTGATAAATAAGACTTAAACCAGATTAGAGCAGTTCCTTTAATGCCAATTACATGTTCCAATCTCTGTAATAAGATATGATGATCAATGGTATCAAATGCAGCACTAAGATCTAGTAACACCAGGACAGAAATAAGTCCTTTGTCCGATGCAATTAGGAGGTCATTAGTAATTTTCACAAGTGCTGTCTCTGTACTATGATTAACTCTAAATCCTGACTGAAAATCCTCAAATAAGCTGTTGCTATGCAGAAAGTCACACAGCTGTTTTGCGACTGCTTTCTCAAGAATCTTAGAGAGAAATGGAAGGTTAGATATAGGTCTATAGTTGGCTAAAACTTCTGGATCAAGATTGGGCTTTTTTAGAAGAGGTTTTATTACAGCTACTTTAAAGTGCTGTGGTACATAGCCTGTTAATAAAGAGAGATTGATTATATCTAGTAGAGATATCATTTCTTGTGCTAAACAACATTTTTCGTTACCTAAAGACATATTTTTTTGTTGAGATCAATAATGTACTAAAGTTGTCATGTTTATATTAATTGGTTTCATTTCAATATTATTCAAAATTATAGTGTATACACGGCTGAGCATATGACTTGCCTTTATACACCATATTTCCCTGCAAATGATTACTGTATGAAATACTTGCTTTTAGTGAAAAGTGAACTAAAAATGTTGTGTATGGCTTTAAAACCTGTAAATGGCTGGAAATCAAACCTGGGCAAAATGATTGCACTGCTACACAACGTGCACTGCAAATCTTATAACACAGACTGAAAATAAGTGAGTTAATGGCTTCCAGTACCTATGAGATAACACACGAAGGTAAATTTGCAATTCGGTAACCTGTGATTTACCAAATTGTGTCATTTGTTTACTAGCGTTCTTAAAGTATTTGTATCGTTGTCGGCAGGATTCGAACCTGCGAGGGGAGACCCCAATGGATTTCTAGTCCATCGCCTTAACCACTCAGCCACGACAACCTGAAAAACAGCACTATACCTTTTTGCAGAAATGTTCATAAACTTTCAATTGCTTAGTAGTAGTTACCAGACAAGGGCAAAGTGCAAATTGTAGTGTGCTGCCTGTGTCTGTGGATCCTTGTGGAGGTAGCTTGATTGATTGATATGCTCCCTTATTTGTACCATAACAGAGATTAAATATTATCAAATCGAGTTGGTCAAGGAACCTTTCTGGTTACTTCTTGAGAAATAAAGCAATTAACCACAAAACGAAAACTACTGCGATGGCTGGAAATCGAACCCATTATGAGCTAGCACAGACATACACACTTCCCATTCTTGTGAATGTGATAACACAGGACCACCTGGAGGGGATTTCTGAATCAACAGGGGCTGTAGCTCAGTGATAGAGTGCCCTTTCAGTCTCAATGCCCTGATGTATTACAAGATTTGAAGTGAACATAGTTTTGCCCAGAGATGGTGGTATAGTGGTGAGCATAGCTGCCTTCCAAGCAGTTGACCTGGGTTTGATTCCCAGCCATCATAGTAGCTTTCTTTGAGTGATGTTACTTTCTTTTTTTTACAAGAAGTCAGCAGAAAGGTTACTTGCCCAAACTGGTTTGATAAAACATTAGATCTCTTTGGGCTGCATGATTATGGCCAAGATTATAATCACGATAATTTTGATTATGGAAATCACAAAATGGAAATGTTATACTCTTAAGTGCTGGAAAGAAAGGTTTCACCAATCGTTGAATCTCAAGTTAACACACCTGTTGCTGTTCTGCTGGACAACACGTTTACTGCAAATCTTGTAACACAGACTGAAAATAAATGCTAAGAGATACATGGTGGAGACTGGTGGCTTCCGGTACCTATGAGATAATACAATATTGTAAATGAAGGAACATCCGCGGTTTGGCAAATGAGTCATTGAGTCATTTATGAGTCATTGGTTTTGCTACCACCCTTAAAGAATGCCTTTCGTCGTCTCAATTTCAGAAATAACAAGAGAATTACAACTTCCATTCCTGTACTGGTGCCAGTGTTCAACTACCTGTTAATGAATTTTCAGCATCAGTTGTGTTTTTTTGTTACTAAATCACTTGCCCTGTGTGATGGTTTGGATTTTTTTTCACCTTTAATAATAAACACCTTCATTTACAAATTGCATTTTGTGTTTACTTGTGTTGTCCTTGACTATTGTTTAAATTGGTTTGATGTTCCGAAACACTTAGGTGTGACAAACATGCAAAGGAACAGGAAATGAGGAAGGGGGCAAACACTTTTTCACACCACTGTATTTAGTAGTTCTGTTGGATCAACGTGTTCAGTTTGTGGATTTTAAATTAATTAGTTAAATCCTCACATCTTTCCAGAAAAAGGAAGAAAATATATATTTATACTTCATGCTAGATAATCTAAAAATTAAGTGTAGGGCCTGTAGGATATTTTTGTGAGAGGACTTAGAGATCATTAGCTGACTTTGTCTGGGGACGATGGGGTGAGGACCTCAGAGGCTGGACAACATACAAAGAAGATAAAAGCACGACCAGGGATGGGCTAGGGGACTGGCCTACATGCACAAACAGTGTGAGGTCTTGGTTGGCGGGCACCCTGGATAGACTCCGTCTGTTGGCAGGGTAGAGGGAGGGACTCAGATTATATCTCCAACCTGACCTGGCAACACCTCAGGATCCCACAGTCAGAGCTGGTTGATGTGCGTCGGGAAAAGGAAGTTTGGGTTCCACTACCGGTGCAACCCAATACCGAATAAGCCAATGAAGATGGACGGATGTATTTATTTACTTATATAGTACATATATTATGCTCTAGTTTTTAGCAGTTTATAGAGCAGGTATCAGCACTTCAGTTTCCATTTTCCAAGGACAAAGCCAATACTTTATTGAAAAATGCCAGTACTTTATTAGAAAATGTTATCACACTGTAAGCAGCAGAGCAGAGTGGCGCAGTAGAAGCGTGCAGGGCCCAGAACCCAGAGGTCAATCAATCAAAACCATTGTCTGCTTAATATGCTTTGTATCAGCATTAAGCGTTTTTCCAGTCTATTGATGTTTAACAAAGCTGCAAGTGTCTGAAGTGAAATGTCTCCACCTGCTGAAAAGTAAACTTAATGGCGTGTCAAGTTTATTTCATCCATAAAAATGGAAACTACAGTGCTCATACCCGCCATAACACCCATAAAAAGGATTTATGACCTTTAGTACAAAACTAAAGTAACGAGCCAATTTTATCAAATGTAAGCAGTAGAAAATACCGATATTTGGGTTAAAATGTAAGGCGTACATGTAAAAAGTTGCCAAACAAAGTATTTTTACTTTGTTACTTTGTTAACACATTTTTTGTAGTTCGTTACTTCCCATCTCTGATGACCTTAAAGATTAATAAGTACATGGTTTGCAGAACTGTACCTTCTGACAGACCTAAGGCCACTTGAGTTATCTTTGGGTTGCTCTATGGTCTTCTGCAGAAGGATAAATCCCACACTGTAAAACCTGATGAGTTAGTTCAACTCAAACCGTTTGAGGAAACCGATTGCCTTGAATCATTTAAGTTTAT
>NW_023269623.1:924-3431 GCF_013103735.1 Etheostoma cragini | reverse complement strand
ACAGGTCTACTTTCTGTCCCCAGTCAGAACTAAACAGGGTGAAGCAGCGTTCAGTTTCTATGCTCCTCATATCTGGAACAGACCCTCTGAAACCTGCAGGTCTGCTGCGACTCAGTTCTTTTAAATCCGGGCTGAACACCTTTCTTTAAATGTTCATTTCTTTAATGTTGCACTGTAACTTCTATTCTTGTTTTGTTTTTATTTTTTAACTGTTTAACAAATTTAGTGTAAAGCACTTTGAGTCGCCCGGTTGCTGAAACGTGGTCCACAGATGAAGCTGCCGGGTCTTCGGTGATAATCTACAACGGAAATAGTCACGAAAAATAAAGGAAACTCACTGGAGAGACTAACCTCTGGCCTGTACATACACCGTACACAGGTGTGTGTGTGTGTATATATATATATACACACACACACACACACATACACATATATACATATACACATATACATATATACACACACACACGTTGTACACTTTAATGTGCATTGATGTCAGGTGTTAAATCTAATACGTGTGACCTGAGTCCAACACACACACACCCTACCACCCCCCCCCAATCTATTTAGATCTCTTTACTCTAAAGATTAACAGTTAGTGTTTGTGTTGAATTAAGAACTTTATTGATTGATACAACATTGTGAACAAACATAAAAATATTGTACAAACACAGAAGACAAACAGAAGGAGGAGAAGAAGATAAAAGGAGAAACGTCTTCACTTCTGGAAGGTCGAGTGTAGATGAGCTTTAAAGGCTGAAAGAAACAAAACAGACGTTAAAAACTACAACTCCCATCAGCCCCGGCTGCTCTAGCCTCAGGGCTAAGGCCACAAGATCACTACATAAATCTATTGATTAACGTTGGTTAGTTGTCATTCTGCCGAGTCGTTGATGATTGTGCCGAGTCATGTCTCACCGTCCTGGTCGCTCCAGAGTTCTGCAGCTCTCGTGTTTAGAGGACTCTCGTTGTTCGGCTCTGGAACAAAAACATTACATCAGATTAATTAAAAACAGATGAATTCCTCACATCTTCTTAACGTAACTTCAACTTCATGAGAAGAGTCCTCGAAGACCAGGTCTCGACCAGAGAGAGAGACCAAGTCCTGTACTGGACGCATCACCCCCCTCTAACGCTGCCATGGCAACGCTTATAACACCAGACACAGGTGGACGACGGCTGTATAATGCTGAGTCAGCGTTACCTCCCAGCAGGGCTCTGGGGGACAGCTGTATAATGCTGAGTCAGCGTTACCTCCCAGCAGGGCTCTGGGGGACAGCTGTATAATGCCGAGTCAGCGTTACCTCCCAGCAGGCTCTGGATGGACAGCTGTATAATGCTGAGTCAGCGTTACCTCCCAGCAGGCTCTGGGGGACAGCTGTATAATGCTGAGTCAGCGTTACCTCCCAGCAGGCTCTGGGGGACAGCTATATAATGCTGAGTCAGCGTTACCTCCCAGCAGGGCTCTGGGGGACAGCTGTATAATGCTGAGTCAGCGTTACCTCCCAGCAGGCTCTGGATGGACAGCAGGACGGACCGGACGTCGTACAGCGCCGACCACTTGTCCTTCAGGATGTCCAGGCAGATGAAGCCCTGCTCGTCCACGTTGGGGTGGAAACAGGAAGTCACAAACTTCACCCGCGGAGCCTGGTACGGGTACCCGGGGGGGAACTCCAGGGACAGGCGGTACCGCAGGCCCTCGTACACCTGAGATACAGAAAGACAAAGTCAGAGAGACAGACAGGTCAGAGAGACAGACCCCCCCCCCCCCCCCCCCCCCCTCCGTGTGTACGTACCGTCCCCTGAGCCCCGTTGATCGTCCCGATCCATTTGAAGAGATTATCTGACTCTGGAAACGCTGAAATCCCATGGTCACCTGACATCTGGACAGACAGGAGACAGGGGGTCATCAGAGACAGGGGGTCATCAGAGACATGAGACAGGGTGTCATCAGAGACATGAGACAGGGGGTCATCAGAGACAGGAGACAGGGGGTCATCAGAGACATGAGACAGGGAGTCATCAGAGACAGGGGGTCATCAGAGACAGGAGACAGGTTGTCTTCTAGGGCTGCACAATTATGGCCAAAATGATCATCACGATTAACTATCCCGATTATGTGTCGATTTTAGTGTGTCTCTCTCCTGCTGAAGCTGTTGGACATCGGCCCGTTATGGACCAGACCAAATATCTCCGGGGGTGGTTTCTCCCTCCGGTGCCACGGTAACGTCTGCCGAATGAACAGAAACCTGGCTGCTAAACAGCAGCTAACATTAGCGTTAGCCACAGTAGCAACTGGATTAACCAGGCTAACTAATAACACGCTACACAGCAGCTAACGTTAGCCACGGGTCACATCTCTGGTCCTGGTCCTGGTCCTGGTCCTGGTCCAGGTCCAGCAGCTCCGTCTCACACACAGTTACTCTACCAACTGAAGTTAGTTGCATCCAATAACTTCTTCTGTGGTTTTCATCGTGGCGCAATAATAGGGGGGGGGGGGGGGGGGG
>NW_023269623.1:0-873 GCF_013103735.1 Etheostoma cragini | reverse complement strand
ATAAATAAATAAATAAATAACGAGCGTATGAACGCAACGACACGTTTAAATATCGCTCATCACGCCGATTAGATCGGAAGGCAAGATCCTTTTAATGTGCAGCCCTAGTGTCTCCAGAGACAGACGGACAGGACGTCTCCAGAGACAGACGGACAGGACGTCTCCACAGACAGACAGGACGTCTCCACAGACAGACGGACAGGACGTCTCCACAGACAGACGGACAGGACGTCTCCACAGACAGACAGGACAGGACGTCTCCACAGACAGACAGGACGTCTCCAGAGACAGACGGACAGGACGTCTCCACAGACAGACAGGACGTCTCCACAGACAGACAGACAGGACGTCTCCACAGACAGACAGACAGGCCGTCTCCACAGACAGACAGGCCGTCTCCACAGACAGACAGGCAGGACGTCTCCACAGACAGACAGACAGGACGTCTCCACAGACAGACAGGACGTCTCCACAGACAGACAGGACGTCTCCACAGACAGACAGGACGTCTCCACAGACAGACGGACAGGTAATATTAAGGGTATAAACTCACCATCAGAGTCATGAGCTCCTGCTGCAGCCTGCAGACACACAAACACACACAGAGACACAAACACACACAGTTAGCGACAGAGACACAAACACACACACAGTTAGAGACACAAACACACGTCTCACCTCTTGGACACGGAGCCCCTGGCTGCGCTGCCTCCCGTCTCGCTGCCTTTCAGAGACGCAGACGATGAAGCTGCTGCAGCTGGGTCCATGTTCTGGGAAGAGGCCATGTTACTGCTGCAGAGAGACAGACAGGTCAGAGAGACAGGCCATGTTACTGCTGCAGAGAGACAGACAGGTCAGAGAGACAGACAGGTC
>NW_023269622.1:0-2734 GCF_013103735.1 Etheostoma cragini | reverse complement strand
GAATTAAGAGTTTATTCCAACCAGACCAGAGTGGTGATTGGTGGAACAGTGGAAAGATGAACCAAGACGGCTTTTGGTTTTTTTATTTAGTTTCTGTCCACTTTGAATGAAGTGAGTTTAACGATGATAAAAGTAGTGATTATTTACATGGAGTCTGGTGGGTTTGGTGATGGTGATTTCATGGCTAATTTTATGCTTATAAAAGGATTTTACCCTTTAACTAAAAGGTCTATCTTCATAGGGATCCATCCCATAATGTTGAGAGTAGATATTAGTAGAAACGTGACATTATTGTTACATGTAAACTCGTGTTACCCCGACTGTTACCCCGGAACGGATCTTACCTTCAGAGAGGGAGAGTCCCGATACTAGACCAGATACCTGACCAGATACTAGGCCAGATACTAGACCAGATACTAGGCCAGATACTAGACCAGATACTAGACCAGATACTAGGCCAGATACTAGACCAGATATGAAGTTATATTTGCAGATATCTGCCGTTCTGCTGCCAACACACCGAGCACAAGAAACGGTTCCCGCGAAAACGTCACAGTTTATGCTTCGTTCAAGTGCTCCTCGGAGTGTGGGAAACTATAGGACGCTGCAAAGAAAAATAAAATAATAAAAAATAAAAAATTTAAAAAATGATAAATCAACAAAAAAGGTTTCAAAGAAAATTCAAATTAAGATACATTTATTTATTTATTTATTAACACATTTCCACACAAAAACGTAACAGTACAGTTAGTTTTATTATAATGTATATATTTACAGATAAAGCACATCTAGACCACTCTATGATTGATGTATGTGTGCACGTGACGGGACACGTGACAGTTTTACCCGAATTCTTTTTTTAAAACACCTGTTTTGGGAATTTTCCCAGTGGGAAGCTCCTTTTTCCTATTATTATTGGACCACCTGAAAGCAACGTGTGAACAATTATTCTCGCGAGAAACCGCCAGCAACACACAAACCTGTATATATATATATATATATATATATATATTTATATATGTATTTACATTTTTTTATTTATTTTTTATTTTTTTATTTTTCTCGGCCGGCCGGCTGACGTCACCCATTCACATTTCAACGAGTCGCGCCGAAGTGACGTCACAACAGCGTCGCGGCAGCAGCACGTCCGCACGCAGCGTCGCCGCCATTTTCCCCTCTCCCCGCACGCAGAGCTCCTTTGTGCGCCACTTTTCCGCGTTGTTCCCGCCGAGCGCTCCGTGATTTATTAACGTAAAGACACCCGAGACCATGCAGGGAAACCGGGCCCAGCAGAACCACGGCGGCTCCAACAACTCCACCCGGAGACCCGGAGGGGGGACAAACGGGCAGCAACCCGAGCCCAACCGGGCTAACGAGGCCCTAACCCTGGACCTGCAGGGCTTCCGGAAGCCCGGGGAGAAAACGTTCACCCAGCGGAGCCGACTCTTCGTGGGAAACCTCCCCACCGGGGTCACGGAGGAGGACCTGGAGAAGCTGTTCGCCAAGTACGGCAAGGCGAACGAGATCTTCATCAACAAGGAGCGAGGCTTCGGCTTCATTCGGCTGGAGACCCGAATCATCGCCGAGATCGCCCGAGCCGAGCTCGACGACACGACGTTCCGCGGCAGGCCGATCCGCGTTCGCTTCGCGACGCACGGCGCCGCGCTGGCGGTGAAGAACCTGCCCGACTTCGTGTCCAACGAGCTGCTGGAGGAGGCGTTCGCGGTGTTCGGGCAGATCGAGAGGGCGGTGGTGATCGTGGACGACCGGGGCCGGCCCACGGGGAAGGGGATCGTGGAGTACACGTCCAAGCCCGCCGCGCGCAAGGCGCTGGATAAGTGCAGCGACGGCGCGTACCTGCTGACCGCGTTCCCGCGGCCCGTCACCGTGGAGCCGATGGAGCAGCTGGACGAAGAGGAGGGGCTGTCGGAGAAGATCATCAACAAGAACCAGCAGTACCACAAAGGTAGGGGGGTGTGTGTCTGTGTGTGTGTGTGTTTCTGCGCGTGTGTGTGTGTGAGAGAACCAGCAGTATTGTGTGTGTGTGTGTGTGTGTCACAAAGGTGTTAAAGGCTGGTGTATGTTAGGGATAAATGACTCAATAATTTTCAATTCAATTTTATTTATAGTATCAATTCATAACAAGAGTTATCTCAAGACACTATACAGATAGACCTGGTCTAGACCAGATAGAGCAGGTCTAGACCAGATAGAGGAGGTCTAGATCACACTCCAGAATTTACAAGGACCCAACAGGTCTAGTAGTCTCCTCCAGAGCAGCAACAGGGCCACAGTGGAGAGGAAAAACTTCCTTTTAGGCAGAAACCTCGGTCAGACCCAGGCCCAGGCCCAGACCCAGACCCAGGCCCAGGCCCAGTCCCAGACCCAGACCCAGGCCCAGGCCCAGTCCCAGGACCAGGCCCAGACCCAGACCCAGGCCCAGACCCAGACCCAGGCTCTTAGTAGGCGGTGTCTGACGGGCCGGTTGGATAATATTGTTAACACACACACATACAAACACAGACACACACACATATATACGTACACAGACACACACACACACACACAGTATACATACACAAATACACAGACACACACATATATATACATACACAGACACACACACACACAGTATACATGCACAGATACACACATATATACATACACACACACACACTTATATACACACACAGTATACATACACACACACACACACTCATATACACACACACAC
>NW_023269621.1:0-1013 GCF_013103735.1 Etheostoma cragini | reverse complement strand
GGGGGGGGCTGGGAGTTGTTTCTGTGTCGGCATCCAAGTTTCGAGCTGGAAAATCTCCTCCCTTCCTCTCCTTCTCTCCTTCTCTCCTTCCTCTCTTCCTCTCTTCCTCTCGTGTCTTTCTCTCTTTTCTTTCTCTGTTTTCTCACTTTTTCATCTGAGCTCAGCGCACAAAACTTTTAAAGCTCAAATACTACATACAAATAGCGCAAGTACTGCCGAGAAATACCGTAAATACTGCAAAGAAAGCCCGCAAATACTGCATAGAAATACCGCAAATACTGCTGAGATATACGTATATACTCGCCAAGAAACACTTCCAAGAAGTACTCCAAGTACAGCCGCAAATACCTTTGAGAAATGGGCTGACACTGGCAAGAAATACTTTAAATACTACGGAGAATCCTGCAAATACTCCGATAAATGAGGCCGATAAATACTGGGAAGAACCGACTCTACATACAGCTGCTGGTCCAGAACCCTGAGTCCAGTTTCGAGTTGCAGTTGGACATGTTTGACCCAAGTGAAGCACCTCAGAACCCGGTAGACCCCAGCAGTACCCCGTAGTACCCCGTAGTACCCGGGAGAACAGAGTTAGTAGAGATGCAGTACAGAGGGAGAGATTTATGAACAACAGTCGATGACTATATCTCATCATGGAAATCCGTGTATTGAAGTCCATTAGAATTCTGACCGTTTTTACCAAGACCTCCGGTCTGGTTCCGCCGGTTCTGGTTTCCGTGTCCAGTCTCGGGGTTAGGGTTCCCGGAGCTGCTGCTGCTTCATACGGGTTAGATTTCATCAGTTTGGTAGAACAGAATCTCACTCTACTGGGTCTGGAAGCTGCCGCGCGCGGAGGATCGCATAAGATCCAAAACGGTTCCGAAGGATAAAACGGTCAGAATCCTAATGGACTTCAATACGGAGATTTACATCAAATCTGCTGCGTCTCTCAGTGTGTGTGTGTGTGTGTGTGTGTGTGTGTGTAGTTGAGGTTGTGTGTGTGTGTGTGTGTG
>NW_023269620.1:561-1330 GCF_013103735.1 Etheostoma cragini | reverse complement strand
AGGCCAGAAGGTCAGTACTGTGTACTAGTATATAGAGTATATAAACCAGTAGGCCAGAAGGTCAGTACTGTGTACTAGAGTATATAAACCAGTAGGCCAGAAGGTGAGTACTGTGTACTAGTATATAGAGTATATAAACCAGTAGGCCAGAAGGTCAGTACTTCATGTTAGTAAACTGTAGTTTTTATCACAAAGAGAAAGAAGAGAAAGAAGAATTGTGAATTTAAAAAAAAAGAAATTCTTATGCTGCCGGTTTTGTTTGTAACTTTCTTTATATTATACGTATTCTTTATAATATATATATATTATAAAGAATATGTATAATTGGAGTGGAAATCTCCATGGAAACAAATACATTTAACAATTTAGAAACAATTGATATAATTTTATGTAAAAAAAAAAGATTTAAAATTACATTTAGAGCACAAACCCATTTGGAAAAATCAGACAACATACGAGCAAAAACTAATCAACAGCATATCTCCCTGCAGAGCCTCTGGGTAATATTATACTATATGTAATATAATAATAATAACAATAATACTATAATATTTATCTGTATAACACTAAACTGTGTTTGAGTCGTACGAGAGTAAGGAGGTCTAACAACAACTACTACGAGTCGGATACTGGGGAAATTAGAATATTACAAAGGTTTCTGGGAAATAACTTTTCATAGAGCCATAAAGAAATAGAGCAGTTTGAAGTTGATTCACTTGATAAACAGTGAGATTACTCGCCTGAGCACAAGGATTTGGGGGGGGGGGGG
>NW_023269620.1:0-466 GCF_013103735.1 Etheostoma cragini | reverse complement strand
GGGGGGGTTGCTAGCCCAAGCAACATTGCAGTAATTGATAGAATACAACATTGAGTAATACAACATGAGTGTAACTTCTCTGTTAGTCGGGAGAGTTGATCCGAGTACTCGGAACACTTCGGCTGCTGTTGTCCTTGAGGCTCTAACGTCAGCTTTCCAGGATGAAGACTCTAATATAACATCTGACATTATTAACATTATTAACATTATTAACATTATTAACATTATTAACATCATTAACATCATTAACATTATTAACATCATTAACATTATTAACATTATTAACATCATTAACATTATTAACATCATTAACATTATTAACATTATTAACATCATTAACATTATTAACATTATTAACATCATTAACATTATTAACATCATTAACATAATTAACATTATTAACATTATTAACATCATTAACATTATTAACATCATTAACATTATTAACATCATTAACATCATTAAC
>NW_023269619.1:0-2296 GCF_013103735.1 Etheostoma cragini | reverse complement strand
CAGACAGATGAGAGACAGAGAGAAAGACAAACAGACAAAGAGACAGAGCTTTAGGAACTGAGAGTTGGGATGTACCTGAATCCCAATGAATGAGGAGTGTGTATGAACCAGAGGAATGAGGAGTGTGTATGAACCAGAGGAATGAGGAGCGAGGAGTGTGTGTGAACCAGAGGAATAAGGAGCGAGGAGTGTGTGTGAACCAGAGGAATGAGGAGCGAGGAGTGTGTATGAACCAGAGAAATGAGGAGCGAGGAGTGTGTGTGAACCAGAGAAATGAGGAGCGAGGAGTGTGTGTGAACCAGAGGATTGAGGAGCGAGGAGTGTGTGTGAACCAGAGGAATGAGGAGCGAGGGGTGTGTATGAACCAGAGGAATGAGGAGTGTGTATGAACCAGAGGAATGAGGAGCGAGGAGTGTGTATGAACCAGAGGATTGAGGAGCGAGGAGTGTGTGTGAACCAGAGAAATGAGGAGCGAGGAGTGTGTGTGAACCAGAGAAATGAGGAGCGAGGAGTGTGTGTGAACCAGAGGAATGAGGAGCGAGGAGTGTGTGTGAACCAGAGAAATGAGGAGCGAGGAGTGTGTATGAACCAGAGAAATGAGGAGCGAGGAGTGTGTGTGAACCAGAGGAATAAGGAGCGAGAGCGCGGCGCCGTTCCACCAGCTACAGGTTTAATATCAGATCAACAACAGTAGAAAAACAGAGGCAGAGGCTACCAGACGAACAGAAGAAGTAGGAAACAGCATCCAACAGGCTCTTTAAAATAATTCCTCTGTACAGTATTTACACACACACACACACACACACACACACACACAGAGTACAGTACAGCTACACACTGAGGAGGAGGAGGAGGAGTCTGAGGACGCAGCATCAGTCCGAGCGCTGCCCTGTGATTGGTCCGTCCTCCTCCGGCCACAGTAGCTTTTATTTCCTGTGAAGCGGAGATACTTCCAGGTCAAAGTGTGACGGCGTCCGCTGGAGTTCAGAACGGAGGTCAGAGGTCACGGGGGAGAGGGGCATTATTTAGTTAAAATCTGTAGTAAACGGGAAGAGACAGACATGTTTTGATCCTCCGTCAGTTTGTCGATCAGAGAGACGAAGGGAGGAGTTTTTTGTGATTGTTTCGGGCAAAAATCCTTGATGACGAGGATCATTTTCTTAAAACATGCAACGGAATATGTGAGATATTTGGGCAGTTTAATGAGATGAGAGCAGGAAAAGGTAGGAGAGGAGGAGGAGGAAGAGGAGGAGGAGGAAGAGGAAGGAGAACTTGTAAAAACTGCGTTTTGATGGAGAGTCTGTCTTGTTGATTACATCACTTCATAACGTTCCCTTCCTAACAGGGAAAATGGCTGCTCTACTGTGAAGTGAACGCAACATTTTTTACCTTCCTGCTGAGATATTTGGGACTTTTTTACAACAAAAATGGGGATTATGAAATCATGCAAGTCCCGTATTCGGCATATTTGGAAAAATGCGTAAATAAATATGCAGATTTTGGCTGATTATTCGTTGAATAATACGATCGCATAATCCCGTTTTTCTAATGATGTATTTTAACAGTTTTACGACTTTCTTGCTGGTCCGTGGCTCAGAACATTGAGCTGTCTCTCCCCGTTAACTACCCCTCCAAGATAAGTGCCCCGGGGGTTGGGGGGGTGGGGGGGTTCGGGGAAACAGGAAGTGAAGCCCCCGTCTCCGAATGCCGCCACCCGGAACTGTCCGACCCTCCCGGCTCCACAACAACAGCTCCTCTGTGTCTCAACGCGTCTCCACCCGCCGGGTCTCTCTTTGTCCATGAGCCAAAACCTCTGCTGCCCCCCCCGCCCGGCACCCCGGTACCGTCTGGGACCAGCAGGACCTGGAGATCTGAATCCCTTCCGGGTCTCGGCGGTCCAGCGGGGGCGGCGAGCGGCTGCTTGAGGGCCGGGCGGAGAAGTCTAACGTACACAAACACCATTGAACTGATGTCGACACAGAAATGCTTCCTCACGTGATCCAGTCACATGACTCGGGGTGGGGGGGTAGAGATCAGCCAATCAGGTGTGCCTGAGGACAGAAGAGAGGACAGGACCCTTTATCGTTAATAACCTCAACCTGGACCAACAAGACAAGAACAACAAGCATGTCTGACCACTAGGGGGAGCTGCAGACTGAGGGACCAGACAGACAGAGAGAGACAGAGAGAGAGACAGACAGACATTGAATTGAGAGAGACAGACAGATGAGAGACAGAGAGAAAGACAAACAGACAAAGAGACAGAGCTTTAGGAACTGAGAGTTGGGATGTACCT
>NW_023269618.1:0-1118 GCF_013103735.1 Etheostoma cragini | reverse complement strand
TGTGTGTGTGTGTGTGTGTGTGTGTGTGTGTGTGTGTGTGTCACTAATCTCCGATATTAATCCATAATCCCTGCTGGATTCTCTCGGAGAGGATTTACTTTTTTTTCTCTTTTCTCTCCGTCGTTTGTTGTTTGTGTCAAAATAAAACACAAAAACACATTTCAAAATAAAAGTCGTCGTCGTTTCCTGTCAGCGTCCTTTAAAGATCAAGGTTCCCTTAGAGGATGAATCGTTAAAGTTTCTTACTCATCATTACTCGTTTTATTCATTGATGAAAATTAAAAAATCCATTCTGTATAAATAAAGTTTATCATCATCTTTTTTTTAAAGAGTATTTTTGTGGAACTGTCTTTTGAAACATAAAAACCTCTCTATCTGTTTCTGTCTGAATCATTTTTTATGATTATTCTCAAAATCCTCTTTGAATGACGTCACCGCTCAGACAGAAAACAGAGCTCTGCTGCCCCCTGCTGGATGGAGAGAGAGGTACAGGGAGGGAGGTTGTTGTCCTCATGTTGTCCTCATGTTGTCCTCATGTTGTCCTCATGTTGTCCTCATGTTGTCTTCAACTTATCCTCATGTTTCCCTCATGTTGTCCTCATGTTGTCTTCATGTTGTCCTCATGTTGTCTTCATGTTGTCCTCATGTTGTCTTCATGTTGTCTTCATGTTGTCCTCATGTTGTCCTTCTGTTGTCTTCATGTTGTCCTCATGTTGTCTTCATGTTGTCTTCATGTTGTCCTCATGTTGTCCTCATGTTGTCTTCAACTTATCCTCATGTTGTCCTCATGTTGTCTTCATGTTGTCCTCATGTTGTCTTCATGTTGTCCTCATGTTGTCCTTCTGTTGTCTTCATGTTGTCCTCATGTTGTCTTCATGTTGTCTTCATGTTGTCTTCAACTTATCCTCATGTTGCCCTCATGTTGTCCTCATGTTGTCTTCAACTTATCCTCATGTTTCCCTCATGTTGTCCTCATGTTGCCCTCATGTTGTCCTCATGTTATCCTCATGTTGTCTTCATGTTGTCCTCATGTTGTCTTCATGTTGTCCTCATGTTGACCTCATGTTGTCCTCATGTTGTCTTCATGTTGTCTTCATGTTGTCCTCATGTTGTCCTTC
>NW_023269617.1:612-1366 GCF_013103735.1 Etheostoma cragini | reverse complement strand
GCCTGTGCCTATGTTAATGTTAACTAGCATGTTAGTTAGCAGTATTTAGCCTGTGTCTATGTTAATGTTAACTAGCATATTAGTTAGCAGGGATTAGCCTGTGCCTATGTTAATGTTAACTAGCATATTAGTTAGCAGTGATTAGCCTGTGTTTTGTTGCTTTTTACCTTGTTTCTGTCACTTTTAGCATCATTTTGGGCTTTTTTCAGATTTCTTTGTCACCTATTTGAACCTTTGTGTTACTAACGTGTCTTTGTGCGATTGGAGGCTTTTTTCACCGTTTTCATAAAGTCAGCAGCTGTGTGTGAGAGTATTTTACATAATATATAATAACAATAATAACAGGAAATGTCCTGTTCTCTGTGTACTACACACATTATATCTGGTTTTATTATGTTGATGGACTCTTTCCCGGATTCCTCTGTTTCAGTGTGAAGTGCAGATTGATGGAGATCTCTTCTCGTGTTATCATCTCACAGATGGCGAGTCTGGACGAGTCTGGACCGGCGCCAGGCGCCTCCGACGCCGTCTGATCGCCTGGAGCTCGGCTGCCGGGCGCTCGTTTGGGTTTAAACGAGGAAAAAGTAAAAAGAGTTCTGGCCATAAATCCTCATCGCGGTGTCAGGCCGCAGTCGTTTAGGAAAGCAGTTAAAGTTATCTGTAACCGGGGGATACGGCGTTAAACCGGACCGAACCACTGCTCAGACTGATCCATTTTACTGATCGCTAAGGGGGAACTGCATGGGGGGGGGGG
>NW_023269617.1:0-602 GCF_013103735.1 Etheostoma cragini | reverse complement strand
AAACAAGATCTGAGATCTTCTTAATAATAATAATAATAATAATTAATCATCATTTATTAATATATTTTATAAATCCCACAAGGGGAATTTACAATGTCCACTCTGTTGTTATTACACACTGAACTACACACACGTGCTCGGGTCCTATACACGCCAATGGAGAGATGTCAGAGTGGGGGGGCCCCAGCAGTTGGGGGTCCGGTGCCTTGCTCCAGAGCACCTTGGCAGGGCCCAGGAGGTGAACTGGCCCCTCTCCAGCTACCAGTCCACCACCATACTTTGGTCCGTATGGGGACTTGAACCAGCGACCCTCTGGGTCCCGACCCTGGACCCTTCTTCTTCCTTCTCCTCCTATTCCTCTTCCTTCTCGTCTCTTTCTTCTTCCTCTTCCTCCTCCTCTTCTTCCTCCTCTTCCTCCTCCTCCCCCTCCCTCTCTGATCATCATTTTAACTTGTGAAGAGCGTTGTATGGAACCGTCATTTTTGGGAATATTTTGGTATAAATAAACCCAACCCAAAACCAATTTTGTGATGTAGAAACGTTTTGAAATGGATGAGATCTGCCCTGAGGACCCCCTCCCTGGGGGGGGGGGGGGGGGGGGG
>NW_023269616.1:823-1886 GCF_013103735.1 Etheostoma cragini | reverse complement strand
TGTGTATTGTGTATTGTGTATTGTGTATTGTGTATTGTGTGTTGTGTGTTGTGTATTGTGTATTGTGTGTTTATGTTGTGTATTGTGTGTTGTGTGTTGTGTGTTGTGTGTTGTGTATCCTGTTGAGCGTGAGACAGGATGTTGTCGTGCAGCTTTTTCAACCTGACGTAAACGTTCTCCCTCGTTAACTAAACACACGTAACACAGGACGCCCCACCAGACGTGTGTTTCCTGTGCAGCACCCGGACATGTACGAGCGGGCCTTATGTAGTCTTATGTAGTCTTATGAAGTCTTATGAAGTCTTATGAAGTCTTATATAGTCTTATGAAGTCTTATGAAGTCTTATATAGACTTATGTAGTCTTATGTAGTCTGAAGTCTTATATAGTCTTATGAAGTCTTATGAAGTCTTATATAGTCTTATGTAGACTTATGTAGTCTTATGTAGTCTGAAGTCTTATATAGTCTTATATAGACTTATGTAGTCTTATGTAGTCTTATGTAGTCTGAAGTCTTATATAGTCTTATGAAGTCTTATATAGTCTTATATAGACTTATGTAGTCTTATGTAGTCTTACATAATCTTGTGTAGTCGTATATAGACTTATGTAGTCTTATGTAGTCTGAAGTCTTATATAGTCTTATGAAGTCTTATATAGTCTTATATAGACTTATATAGTCTTATGAAGTCTTACATAATCTTGTGTAGTCTTATATAGACTTATGTAGTCTTATGTAGTCTGAAGTCATATATAGTCTTATGAAGTCTTACATAGTCTTGTGTAGTCTTATGTAGTCTTATGTAGTCTGAAGTCTTACATAGTCTTGTGTAGTCTTATGTAGTCTTATGTAGTCTCATGTTCCCCGTGCAGCACCCGGACATGTACGAGCGGGCCGTGCTGAGGAAAGACCACCAGAAGAAGTACGGGGCCACGGTGGACCTGTGGAGCATCGGAGTCACCTTCTACCACGCAGCCACCGGCAGCCTCCCCTTCAGACCCTTCGAAGGGCCGCGCAGGAACAAGGAGGTCATGTAAGAGAGGGGGGGGGAGAGAGGGGGGGG
>NW_023269616.1:0-813 GCF_013103735.1 Etheostoma cragini | reverse complement strand
ACCTCCCAGACCCCCAGACCCCCAGACACCAGACCCAACATCTGGATGGTGGTCTGGCTGGTTTTGTGTGGCAGGGCACCTTCAACATGCTGCTTAATAGAAAAGTTAAATCGAACTGTCATGGGTTAGATTTACCGACGAAGGACTTAATGTATCTAAAACCTAACTAATATATTACTAATGATAATATATATTATTAATAATTATATATATTGTTAATAATGATGTGAGTCCTAATATTAAAGAGGCCTTGTCGTTGGTCTCAGGTACAAGATCATCACGGAGAAGCCGTCCGGGACCATCTCCGGACATCAGAAGAGCGAGAACGGGAAGATCGAGTGGAGCACCGAGATGCCGGTCTCCTGCAGCCTGTCCAAGTAGGAATACTGTGTGTGTGTCTGTGTGTGTGTGTGTGTGTGTGTGTGTAACGACAATAGTGTGCGTCCCTTTGTGTGTAACGAGCAGAGTGTGCGTCCCTGTGTGTGCGGTCTGATGTTTCAGGGGTCTGCAGAGCCTCCTGACTCCGGTCCTCGCCAACATCCTGGAGGCGGACCAGGAGAAGTGTTGGGGCTTTGACCAGTTCTTCGCCGAGACCAACGACATCCTGCACCGCACCGTGGTCTTGGTGTTCAGCCTGCAGCAGGCCACGCTGCACCACATCTACATCCACGAGTACAACACGTGAGGAACTACATTTCAGCTGTTTTAATAACGTATACTCTAATTATTATTTTATTATCTCCACCAGACTCCATGTAAATAATCACTACTTTTAGCGTGTATAGAGCAGCATATCTCCACCAGACTCCATGT
>NW_023269615.1:0-2404 GCF_013103735.1 Etheostoma cragini | reverse complement strand
GTCAGTGGCTGTCAGTGGGTGTCAGTGGGTGTCAGTGGGTGTCAGTGGCTGTCTGTGGGTGTCAGTGGGTGTCAGTGGGTGTCAGTGGGTGTTCATGTATATTCTGTATATTCAAGTATAATCATGTATATTCTATATATATGTGTGTATTCATGTATATTCATGTGTAATCTGTATATTCATGTGTAATCTGTATATTCATGTGTAATCATGTGTATTCTGTAGCCTATATTCATGTAAATTCATGTGTATTCTGTATATTCATGTGTATTCATGTATATTCATGTGCAATCTGTATATTCATGTAAAATCATGCTTGATTATACATGAATATACAGATTACACATGTGTATTCTGTATATTCATGTATATTCATGTTTATTCATGTTTATTCATGTTTATTCATGTATATTCATGTATATTCATGTAGATTAATGTGTATTCATGTATATTCTTGTATATTCATGTATATTATTGTTTTTTCATGTGTATTCTGTATATTCATGTGTATTCTGTATATTCATGTGTATTCATGTATAGTCATGTGTATTCATGTGTATTCATCTATATTCATGTATATTCATGTGTACCCATGTATATTCATGTATATTCATGTGTATTCATGTGTATTCATGTATATTCATGTGTATTCATGTATATTCGTGTATATTCATGTATATTCATGTGTACCCATGTATATTCATGTGTATTCATGTGTATTCATGTATGTTTATGTGTATTCATGTGTATTTATGTGTGTTTATGTGTATTCATGTATATTCATGTATATTCATGTGTACCCATGTATATTCATGTATTCATGTGTATTCATGTATAATATTCATGTGTATTCATGTATATTCATGTATATTCATGTGTACCCATGTATATTCATGTGTATCCATGTGTATTCATGTGTATCCATGTGTATTCATGTGTACCCATGTATATTCATGTGTATTCATGTGTATTCATGTATATTCATGTGTATTCATGTATATTCATGTATATTCATGTATATTCATGTGAATCCATGTGTATTCATGTGTATCCATGTGTATTCATGTGTACCCATGTTTATTCATGTGTATCCATGTGTATTCATGTGTACCCATGTATATTCATGTGTATTCATGTATATTCATGTGTATTCATGTATATTCATGTGTATTCATGTATATTCATGTATATTCATGTATATTCATGTGTATCCATGTGTATCCATGTATATTCATGTGTACCCATGTATATTCATGTGTATCCATGTGTATTCATGTGTATCCATGTGTATTCATGTGTATCCATGTATATTCATGTGTTCATGTATATGTATGTGTGTTTTTGTGTATTTGTGTGTAACCATGTATATTCATGTATATTCATGTATATTCATGTGTATCCATGAATATTTATGTGTGTTCATGTATATTCATGTGTAGCCATGAATATTCATGTGTATTCTGTATATTTATGTGTATTGTGTGTATTCTGTATATTCATGAGTATTCATGTATATTTATGTGTATTCATGTGTATCCATGTGTATTCATGTGTACCCATGTATATTCATGTGTATCCATGTGTATTCATGAGTATTCATGTATATTCATGTGTATTCATGTATATTCATGTATATTCATGTATATTCATGTGTATCCATGTGTATTCATGTGTATCCATGTGTATTCATGAGTATTCATGTATATTTATGTGTATTTGTGTGCATCCATGTGTATCCATGTCCTGAGTGTGACGGTCCAATCACTCAGTTGAACAGTCTCCTGCTCTCCTCCCATTGGTCAGATGGGCTGGCGGTGTTCCGGCACTTCCTGAGGTCAGAGTTCAGCGAGGAGAACCTGGACTTCTGGTTGGCTGTGGAGAAATTCAAGAGGACACGCCCCCTCATCAAAATGGCTGCCCGAGCTGCCCAAATCTACGATGAGTTCATTTCTACCAACGCAACGAGACAGGTACCTGTCCGTCTGTCTTCCTGTCTCTCTGTCTGCCTGTCTGTCTGTCTGTCTGTCTGTCTGTCTCTCTGTCTGTCTGTCTCTCTGTCTGTCTGTCTCTCTGTCTCTCTGTCGTTCTGTCTGCCTGTCTGTCTCTCTTTCTCTCTGTCGTTCTGTCTGCCTGTCTGTCTCTCTGTCTGTCTGTCTGTCTCTCTGTCTGCCTGTCTGTCTCTCTGTCTGTCTGTCTCTCTGTCTCTCTGTCGTTCTGTCTGCCTGTCTGTCTCTCTGTCTGTCTGTCTGTCTCTCTGTCTGTCTGTCTGTCTCTCTGTCTCTCTGTCTGTCTCTCTGTCTGTCTGTCTGTCTGTCTCTCCGTCTTCCTGTCTCTCTGTCTGTCTGTCTGTCTGTCTGTCTCTCTGTCTCTCTGTCTGTCTGTCTGTCTCTCTGTCTCTCTGTCT
>NW_023269614.1:0-2049 GCF_013103735.1 Etheostoma cragini | reverse complement strand
CACACTGGTCCAACAGAGGAGCAGCTTCTCTAAGAGGCTCCGACAGCTTTGATGCCGCACGGACCGCTACAGAAAATCCTTCCTACCACAAGCAAAAACACCTTTTGACATGTCATCTCTGGGTGTAGATGAGGATTTGGACACCACACTACTGCACTAATGCAACATGCACAACTGGTTTATTTACATGTAGCATTCATTTTTACATTTTAGCATATTACTTAAGCTTACCCCATCCTGTACATACTCAAATATATTTGTCTTTTTACATACGTATTATTATTTCTTGTATATTGTATGTATATTTTTCCTAGTATTTCATTTATATTTATATTTTGTGCTTTGTGACTGATTTTGCTGCTGTAACACAGGAAATTCCCTTTTTTTTTTTGGGATCAATAAACATCTATATATCTATCATCTATCTATCCCAAAACACTGGAACTGTTGAGCTCGTCATTTGACAATTTTATCCTTTTATTTACTGTTTTACAAACTCTTTAAAGCTCTTGTATGACTTAGTATACATTTAACACATTGATTCCTCTGTTATCTACACATTTATTCTATGTACTGTATGTTATATTTACTTCATGTATTTTAACTTGCATTATTTTCTTTCTTAGATTCCTTTTGGGAACTTTTGTGTCATGTTAACGAGCATTGATGATGGTTTTCATTACAAACGACTGCTTTCCATAAATCCATAAAATAGTCATAGTCATTTTGTTTGACAATTTGTAGTTGTGTGTGATTTAATGTTCTTTCATAAAGTCAACTAAGGTTTCTGTCTCCTTCCCGTCATGATGAAGGTGAAAACATGTCTTCCAGCCAGCAGGGGGCAGTCCCACTTCACTCTTATCTTTCATATCATCAGCTGAAAAATTACTTTAATTTATGTGATTTCAGTGTCTGTCACAGGGAGACATGTGTATGTACTATGTACATAGTATAGTATGTCAAAAAGTTTAAAAAAAAGTCATAGGATAGTATGTCAAAAAGTCATAAAATGTCATAGTATCGTATGCCGAAAAATTAAAAAAGTCATAGTATTGCAAAAAAGTAAAAAAGGTCATAGTATAGTATGTCTAAAAAGTATAAAAAGTCATAGTAAAGTATGTCGAAAAAGTAAAAAAAAGTCGTAATGTAGTATGTCCAAAAATGTTTAAAAAAGTAATAGTATTGTCTAAAAAGTAAAACAAATTATTAGTACAGTATGTCTAAAAAGTATAAAAAAAGTCATAGTATAGTACGTCAAAAAGTCATAAAAAGTCATAGTATAGTATGTCTAAAAAGTATAAAAAGTCATAGTATAGTATGTCAAAAAAGTAAAAAAAGTCATAATATAATATGTCAAAAAAGTTTTAAAAAAAGTCATAGTATATTATGTCAAAAAGTCATAAAAAGTCATAGTATAGTATGTCTAAAAAGTATAAAAAAAAGTCATAGTATAGTACGTCAAAAAGTCATAAAAAGTCATAGTATAGTATGTCTAAAAAGTATAAAAAGTCGTAGTATAGTATGTCTAAAAAGTATAAAAAAAAGTCATAGTATAGTACGTCAAAAAGTCATAGTATAGTATGTCTAAAAAGTATAAAAAGTCGTAGTATAGTATGTCAAAAAAGTAAAAAAGTCATAATATATTATGTCAAAAAGTCATAAAAAGTCATAGTATACTAAGTCAAAAAGTTAAAAAAAAAGTCATAGTATAGTATGTCGACAAAGTAAAAAAAGTCATAATATAGTATGTCAAAAAAGTGGAAAAAGTAATAGTATAGTATGTCGAAAAAGTTTCAAAAAGTCATAGTAAAGTATGTCGAAAAAGTAAAAAAAAGTCATAATGTAGTATGTCGAAAAGTTAAAAAAAGTCTTAGTATAGTATGTCAAAAAGTTAAAAAAAGTCTTAGTATAGTATGTCGAAAAAGTTTTAAAAAGTCAGTATATTATGTCGAAAAAGTAAAAAAAGGCATAATGTAGTATGTCGAAAAAGTTTTAAAAAGTCATAGTATATTATGTCGAAAAAGTAAAAAAAGGCATAATGTAGTATGT
>NW_023269613.1:0-5940 GCF_013103735.1 Etheostoma cragini | reverse complement strand
GGATAAACCCAATAGCGTAGCCCTTAGAGGGCTACGCCTATACTCATATAATCTGACGTTACCTACGTAACGAACGTCTTTCCACCACATGTGTATGGGGATCGGATGTCCCCGATGACCATAAACTGTGGTCCGATGGCCAAAAGGTCGTGCATGCGCTTTTCCCGTGGGTAGGGGTGGGTAAAGTTGAGCTGAGAATGGAAACAATCAGTTACCGAGTAGACCTGTTCATGAATTCCACCATAACAGCCCTGTCAAAAATACGCGAAGAGCTCACGGCTATACGATTGATGGCCCTACAAAATAGGCTAGTGTTGGACCAGCTGACGGCGTCACAAGGCGGTGTGTGCGCGATTATTGGTACTACGTGCTGCACTTTTATCCCAGAGAATGATAAAGATGCAGGAATCATTCATCAAGCCATCCTCAATTTGACTGCCCTTAGAGATGCTGCTGAGGCAGATAATTTGAATAAAGGAGATTTCCTCTCCTGGTTGACTTCAGGACCATGGTATGGATTATTGCTTAAAATTGTTACTCCCCTTGGAACCGTACTGGTAATAATCTTCATAGTGCTAGGATGTGTAATGCCCTGTGTTCATACTCTGATACAACGTGTTATGTCTCAAGCATTGACCAACTATGCGCATGTTCAATACCAACAACTCTATGCCAATCCTGACCAGTATGACTGTGGATCAATATACCCACACGATGATGTATTAAACCACCTGTAAACAATACTTTTGAACTTGTCTTGGCCAAAAGGGCGGCCGCTCCTAAGGGAGGGTCGAGGAGGAATTTTTCCTTTCAAAAGAAAGGTTTTCGCCTTCTCCTTGATGAGAGTACAACCTTCCTGTAAGTACATGTGATGATGTGATTATTGAAAGCCAACTGGAGAGATAATTACTGATGTTTGTTAAATGTACAACAGGAGGGAAATGATAGAGAATTCATTTTTATAAAGTCTTTTATTGCTTATTTCTTTGTAGTTGTTTCTTAATTAGTATAACTTTCCTACTTAGTATAACTTTCATGCTTATTATTATATGCACATTTAACAATACCATGTTACTTTCAAGCCGTGTCTGTGTTTCTTAAGTCGTTGCTGCCTAAACAAAAGGCAATAAATGTCCCGCTGTTACATATCACAGAAGATAACAAGAGCCCAGGGTCTCTGGCGTAGGCCTTAGACCCCTCCTTACATCAACACCTGTGAATCTTCTGTGTGTGTTTGAATAAAGGGACAGAGCTGCAGAGAAATTGTTGAAGTTTCCACTAGAGCTGCGCTGCGGAAAGGCTGCTCTCGTGGTAGCTTCCCTTTTGCAACTGTCAATTAACTGCTCATTTGCCTTCTGAGTCTCGTTTTCTTGCTTGACCGTCATTATTTAGTAAGGTAAAGTGTTATGAACCTGACAATACCTTAGTCCTACTTCTTGCAGTGTTTTCAAAAGTAGATCAGAGAGTTGGCTGTAATTCTTGACATGTTTAGATTTTGGTTTCAAAAGGTAAAGAACTATGTTTGACAAAATGAAATTGATTGTTTCCTTCGTCTTTTGTTTTTTGTTGATGAATTGTTGTTGTTGTTGCAAGAATGCATAGCATTCTGTGATCCACTCAATCTCTTCGGCAGGTCTGTCCAAATGCTGAAGAATCCCAGCAAATGTATCTGCTTGTTTCCCTTCAAGAAACAACTTTTTTTCGTGAATGTCGATTTCCAAATGGAGATTAGGATTGTTTTGTCGTTCTTTTTTCATTTCCTCTGGTGCAGTGCAAAAATGACCTACGTACTTTTTAAATTGACCATAGACGGCCCGACGATTCTTTAAATCATATTCTGAATTGTTCCCTTTTGTATACGTGAAGTAACTGTTAACAAGGTCAAATGTTTCTTTTACTTCAGTTTTCAAACTGAGGATAAACGGTTCATGCTCTTTAATGATATCCACATATCTGTTGTTAATCTCATTCTCTTCTTTATGCACATTGGTGATTGGGATATTTTTTTGAAGGAAACTCTGGAAGTACTTCTTCCTCATCGGAACATTTCCCTCAAAGAACGGCAATCTGCTCAAAATCTCAAATACCAGAAAAGCAATTTCCAGCACACCCACGTAGCCATAGACTAATGACTTTCCTTGATAGTCATCGGATGCATCATCAGCAACCTCCTCCTCAGGTTCATCCTCTGTATTTGCCAGCTCTTGAGCCTTTTTAAACGCTCTGATAGCATTATCTGCTATTTTAATGTTTGTGTTTAAATCTTCTGGATTGTGTGATGTCTCCTGCTTTTCTCTGTTGTTTTTAGATATTAAATTGCTTTTGTGAATCTGCCCAATTGTATCCAATGTGCATTTGTTTTCTTTAATGGTCTTGGCTTTTTCGGCCCATTTCACAGCCTCTGGGAAGTCACTTTCTTTGATGTACAAATATCTTGCCAGGGCCCTAGGAATAGACGCACTTGTCACAAACCTGGATGATGCTTTCTCAAAGATTTTTTGGACAATTTGTCTCCCTTCCTTGGTGTGGATTTTATCTATGAGGGGAGAAAATAGTTCTCTCTCTACTCCATCTTTTTTTCGCTTCCTTTTAATCAACATTTTTTGAATTGAGTCTCTGTGTTTGGCAACTCCAACATCGAAGAACAGATCACAGTGAAGAATCTCCATAGTGATATCACTTACTTTTAAAAAGAAGCTTCTCTCCAACTCTTCCAGGCATGCCGATGCTATGGAGTGATGAAGGATTCGGATTCCTTTGTATCCTCCCCATTCTTCAACTTTGTCTATGATAAGAGTGTTTGAATATCGCTTCATTCTGTCCATCACACTATCCTCTTTCCAGTGAATCATTTTCATCCCCAAAAAATTTTCACAGAGTGAGAGAGAGATTTCAGATTCTGCAACATAAGTGTTCAGTAACGCCAGAAAGGCAAACAGTCAGGCCTCCTTTAAACTGAAGTCAAAGTTCTCCAGTGTGTTACGAGCAAGATCATCAATGTACTTTTTGTCAAAGTTGCTCTTCATGATCATAAAGCTTAGAAGTTTTCAGGTTTTTCATGAGTTTCTTTGATTCAATTTTGTTTTGTGCTTCTGGTTGTTCTGGTTGTTCTGGTTGTTCTGGTTGTTCTGGTTGCTGAGCCAGAAGCAGTTCAGGTTGAGTGGGTTTTACACCTTCTCTTTGATCCGTGCTGGTGTGAAGGATGGGTTGCAGTGTCGGTCCTGAATTGTTTTTCAATTGACCAAGTTTTTTCAGGATCTTTACAGCAGGACCGCCTTTGACGTCTAAGTCCAGAAAATCCTGGTTGTTAAAGCAAACAAGGCAATCTCCAGACACATCTTCTTCATGGAGCCGTTGTGCATATTTGCTATATATGTTGACATGCTGCAGCAACCACTGCTTCACTTGCTCCTTTGTCCAGTTTTCCACATATGGTGGGAACTGTGCCACATGCTGTGATCCTTCTTTAAGCCTTTCTAGATAGGTTTTGATTTTCACAGCAGGACCATGCTTTATTCCAAATCCTAATATATCTTTCTTTTCAAGGTCAACTAAAATGTCTCCGGACACTTCCTCTCCACAGAATTTATCTGCACACGTCTCATGAACTTTGACCTCTGTCTTTAGCCACAGGTGGACATCTTTCTCGGTCCATTTTTCAATGGGCTGAGATGGTGGCTTTGTTGTTGTCATTTTGGATCAACTAAAAATTAAAAGAGTTGAGTAAAAGATTCAAATAATGAAAGGACACTAAGTACATAGTCCTAAAAAGATTCTATCAAATCATTGGCTTTACAGGAGAAAATGAACAAGAAGCACTTGCACTATGCATTTGAGTTTAAAAAGAAGTAAAGTGTCCTCACAGTAAAAAATGATCTCCCAACATAAGGATGCATCCATAATAATAAGTAAGTAGTGACTCATTTAGTGTCTGGCTCTCTGTCTTGTACCATTATTAATTCAATGCTTGTTTGTCCGTTACTGTAAAATCTCAGCATTTTCCCTTGCCGAAAGTCGGTTTATTACCAGGGGTTTATATGGTACCATGGCAATGGTACACAATGGCTGCTGCTGACCATTCTGCCAGGTTGGTTTGAATGGAAATGGCCTTCCTATTGAGTTTTTCTGTGATTAGAATACTGCTTTCTAAACTGTGTTGCTCCCTGTGGGTTTTACACAACCTCTACCTTTATTCCACTGACTGATACATTCAGCAATTTTCTGCCAAAAGACTTTTGACTAAAGATCAGTGCAGAGATTTTATACAAATGCCTACCCAGCAGCTGGCATAGTTAAAATTCAAAATGTAAGATTAGGAGGAAGTCATTGTTCAGTTTTTACAAATGGCATTCTCTTTCAAACATACAAAGAATGAGCAGCCGGTTAATTTCACACCTTCTGATGTTCCTGAATGCCTCATCAGACTGGAGTTTAGCTGCTGGTCGTCTCTCCTGAAGATGAGAGATGATGTTATTCTGAACAGAAATGTAACTGAATCAGTTTTCTTTTTACTGAAACCTTTGCTGAGATGAATACTGCATGCATTATGCTCTGAGTTACACCTCCTGGGTCCTGTGTTGTCTTTTCTTTAGTGATCTCCAACACACCCATCCCTGAACGTTTGGCCCATCCCGCACCACTTTCTTGACAAACCAGAATGTAATATACCAACATGCGTGCACCCTTTTTTGTATTGTACTTTATTGAATGCAAAATCCAAACCTGCATTTGTATAACATTGCAAGACAAGAAAGTGTATTATAAAAGTGTAATTAAGGGGATTACTTAAACAGTTTTAGGTAATTTTTCTCCTTAATGTGTCTATAGAATTTTAAAAAAAATATATTTTTATTTTAAATGGTTAATTGAATGCTTTTCATTTTCCTGCAGTCCGTGCTTGTCAGCCACCCCCCCCCCATTCTGATAGATAGCGAGGGGTTCCCAATAAAAATGATACCAAATAATAATATAAACTCTTACACCAGCTGACATAGTAAAAATTCCCAATGTGAGATTTATTTGAAGTCATTGTTCAGTTTTTACGTACAGAAAAGCTTATTTCAAGCATACAAAGAATGAGCAGCCAGTGAATTTCTGATGTTCCTGAACGCTTCATCAGACTGGAGTTTAGCTGCTGATAGTCTCTCCAGGAGATGAGAGATGATGTTATTCTGAACAGGAATTTTGCTGAGATGTATACTGCACTACGCTCCGAGATTTATACCTCTGAGTCCTGTGCTGTCTTTATATAAGTGATCGTGAACACCCATTCCTGAAAGTTCGGCCCATCCACTTTCGTGACGAGCAAGAATGTAATCTTAAAAACAAAAAAGAAACAAAACAAGAAAGTGTATAATAAAAGTGTTAGCAAGGGGATTACTTAAACAGTTTAGGTATTTTTCTCATCATTGTCTATCAGTCCTTCCAGGATTTTGCAATGTCACAATCGCACGAATTCGCACGAATTCAACGAATCACCGGGACCTTGTTGTGACGCGCATTTTTGACCAATCACAGCTACTTTTTTGTTAATTTGATTAATAACCAAGAGTTGCCCACGTGCCACACTTTGTATCAGTTTGTCTCTGAAAGCGAATTACCAGGCGGAAACGAGAACGGGTTGACGTCACATGTATGTGGCCGTGTTCACTTCCTTGTTCTTTGTTTTGCTCAGTTCCCCCACGACTGACATGCACACACACACACACACACACACACACACACATGGTGGATGCAGGATAAAGAGGAGATAGGATGACCTGCATTGAGGACAGCTACACTCGTCATTATAAGTGCTATGATAAGTTAAAGTCCAATAAGTCCTTTATCAAACCGTATGAATGTGTCCCAGCCCGGGATAGGAACTAACAATGGAAAGATCAACAAGCCACTGACACATACAGTATGTTCAACTATGATTCATTCAATACATTATAATGT
>NW_023269612.1:0-6191 GCF_013103735.1 Etheostoma cragini | reverse complement strand
ACTTTCACCAGGAAACAGGTGTTCATGTCCTGGAGAAGTTAAGGAGAAAACACAAGACTTTCACCAGGAAACAGGAGTGTTTGATGAGAGCCGGCTGATATCAGCAGTGTAAAGGTCATGAACCTCAGGATCAATATGTTTAGTGTTCTTTTGTTGACGTTTGTGTTTCTTACGTTTTTGTCACTTGTATATATCCCCGTATATGTGTGTGTATACATGTACATGCATATATTTTATATTTATGTATATGTGTATATGTATGTATATATGTATGTACATATATGTATATATGTGTATATGTTTGTGTATCTAAGGGAATAACTGGGTGCGGTTGCTGCAGCCGATCCTCCTCTGGTTGTTAATGATCAGACAGGAAGTGACCGTGCTGGGCTGTGATTGGCTCATTGCCGTCACACCAGATAACGTAACGTTAGAGGACCTGGACCCGGCAGGACGTCCCTGTCCCTGTCTGTCCCAACCCAACACAGACAGACAGACGGACTCCCCGCTGTCTCTCATGTGTCTTCCAACAGGACGCCAGTGATTCATGGTCGTATTAATCTTAATATTAATATTAATCTTAATAGACGCTCCATTACAACCTGGACCCGAGGACTCTGAGACCCCCAGGAACCATGGTCCGGGTCGCAGCGCTGATCGCTCTTCTGACCTCGGTGGTGAGTCGGTTTCTTTCTGCTAAAAGATGATAAATCATAATAGTAATAATAATCATAATCATAATAATAACAATAGTAAAAAACAAGCTCATTCTTCTGCTTTTACACTGCAAAAAGTGGCAAAAAACTAGATAATAAATAATAAATAATAATAATAATAATAGTAACTTTTCAATTTTTTTCAACTTTGTCATCAGATTTTTTAAATAAATTAGTTTTTCTAAAACTTGTTTCCAGATTTTTTCCGACTTTTGTTGTTGTTCCTGTTCTTTTGTTTCTTTGTCATTGTCTTTTATTTTCTACCTTCCTTCTCTCCTGTGCCCTGTTCTGATTAATAATGTAATAATGGGATAATAATGAGGATTAATAATGGGATTTCCCCTTTTATTAACTAATGCCTCCTCCGTCCTCCGTCCTCCACCCAGCGGCTGACGGAGGCCCAACATGAGCCGGGCCTGTGTGCTTTCTACGAGGAGTGTGGAAAAAACCCGTCGGCCGGAGGAACCCTCCTCCCCCCCATCGTTCCCTGTCTGGACTACAGCGCCGCCCGCGCCCTCACAGGGCAGCACTACAGGAAACTCAAACAGGTCTGTGGGTCCAGGGTCCACGTTCCCCTAACGTTCCTCTACCGTAATCCTAACGTTGCAACCTTTAGAGTACGTTCCCTAGCATGAGCAGAGCAGCATATCTCCACCAGACTCCATGTAATAAAGTCTGTTTCACGATAATAAATGTAGTGACTATTTACATGGAGTCTGGTGGAGATATGCTGCTCTATACTTGCTAAAAGTAGTGATTATTTACATGGAGTCTGGTGAAGATATGCTGCTCTATACCTGCTAAAAGTAGTGATTATTTACATGAAGTCTGGTGGAGATATGCTGCTCTATACCTGCTAAAAGTAGTGATTATTTACATGGAGTCTGGTGGAGATATGCTGCTCTATACACACTAAAAGTAGTGATTATTTACATGATGTCTGGTGGAGATATGCTGCTCTATACCTGCTAAAAGTAGTGATTATTTACATGAAGTCTGGTGGAGATATGCTGCTCTATACACGCTAAAAGTAGTGATTATTTACGTGGAGTCTGGTGGAGATATGCTGCTCTATACACGCTAAAAGTAGTGATTATTTACATGGAGTCTGGTGGAGATATGCTGCTCTATACACGCTAAAAGTAGTGATTATTTACATGGAGTCTGGTGGAGATGTGCTGCTCTATACACGCTAAAAGTAGTGATTATTTACAGGGAGTCTGGTGGGTTTGGTGATGGTGATGTCGGGGCTGTTTCATGTTAAAGTAAAAGGATCTTACTCTTTAACTAAAAGTCGACTGACGACATGTACGTGCCTTTTAATGCTACGCTTTGAGAAACCATTTAAAAAACGTTCCTCTGCCGTTTCTGTGCCTGTTGCTGCAGGTCTGTCCCGTTTTGGACCGCGGCGAGGGCAACACCTTCGCCTGCTGCTCCATCCAACAGCTGTCATCCTTGGAAATGAGCCTGACGCTGTCCAAGGCGGTGCTGGTCCGCTGCCCGTCCTGCGCCGAGAACTTCGCCCACCTGCACTGCATCAACACGTGTAGCCCCAACCAGAGCCAGACCGTCAAAGTCACAAAACTAGCCAACGTCACGAATCCGGACACCAACGTGACAAAGGAGGCCGTGGTGGCCTACCAGGCGTTCATGACCACGTCCTTCGCAGACACCGCCTTCCAGTCCTGTAGGAATGTGCGGATCCCCTCCACGGGGGGCTTCGCCATCGCCACAATGTGTGGCCGGTACGGCGCCAAGCTGTGCACGCCACAGTACTGGTACGACTTCCAGGGCGACAGCAGCAACGGCCTGGCGCCGCTGGACATCGACTTCCAGCTGGTGAAAGACGGCGACTCTCAGGGACTGCCGCCGGGCGTGGTTCCCTACAACGGGCGCGCCCTGAGGTGCAACGAGACAACGCCGTCCGGCGGCGAGGTCTGCTCCTGCCAGGACTGCCAGGAGTCATGTCCCAAGATGCCGCCGCCGGAGCTGCCGCCGGGCCCGTTCAGAATCCTGACAGCCGACGGGTTCCTGGTGATCTCCATAATCCTACTGTGTGTCCTGATGGCCTCGTTCATCCTCTACCTCGCCGTGTCGGGCTTCGTGAGGTCTCAGGGAAGAAAGGATGAGGAGAAAGGGAAGGGAAAGGGGAAGGGCAAAGACCAGAACAGTAACAACGTGACCCGGCGGCTCATCCACCCGTCGGAGGTGTCGTGCGCCGAGAGGAACAGCATGGCGGCCCAGGCCAACCTGAGTTCCGGGTTCCGGCGCTGGGGCACCCTCATGGCGTCGTATCCGCTCACGGTGAGTCTCCCAGCGCTGTCAATCAAAATGGTGGAACATGGATATTTATTTATTTATTGGAGTCCACTCTGGCTTTCCCCGGCCATTTTGACACTTTCGGAGCGTTTCGTTGAAGTTTGGACGCTCTCTACGCCACTGATGTCACTTTTTCACCCTTTTCCCGCCTTTTTTGCGATTTACAAATGTTGTTGACTTTTTTGTCGCGTTTTGCCGCTTTACAAAATGTTTTTGTCTCTTTTCCCGACACTTTCTGACACATTTTGTGATGTTATTGTCACTTTTTCCGACATTTTGACACTTTCTGCGCGTTTTGTTGAAGTTTTGACGCTTTTTGCGCCACTCGGGTCACTTTTTGTACACTTTTCCCGCCATTTATGGTGATTAATTAATTTGTTTTTGTGATTTTTATCTCGTTTTGCGGCTTTGCAAAAAGTTTTTTTGTCTCTTTTCCCAACGCTTTCTCTCACATTATTGTTGCTTTCCCATTTTTTAACTTTTGGCTAGTTTTATTGAGCTTTTTTACACTTTTTGGTCACTCTTTGACCCTTTCCCCATTTATTGTTGCATTTTGCTTTACAAAAAGCGCTTTTTACGCTTTCTGACACATTTTGTGATGTTATTGTCACTTTTCCCAACATTCTGTCCCTTCTAGTAATTTTTGGAGCTTTAGTCACTTTTTCCAATATTTTTTGAGATATTTTTTATGCTTTTGCCATTGTTTTTGTGGCTTTTTTATATTAATGTTATCATTTTATCTTCCAGGTTGTTTTTTGATAGTTTTTCCAACATTTTGGTTGCGTTTGTAGAAGTTTTTTTAAATTGATATCTTCATTACCGCATGTCTCATGTCTCTTATTATTTTATCTTTATGTTCTCGTGGTGTCGGCTGTAATGCTTCTGTTTTTTCGCTCTTTTTTTGTTAATTTCATATGCTTATTATTACGTTTTAGAGGCTTTATTTTCCAAGATTTTACACTTTTTGGGACTTTTTACAATGTGTTTGATGTTTTTCCCAACATTTTGCTCCCTTTTGGAATTTTTTATGCATTTGCCGTTGTTTTTGGTGCTTTTCATTTGGATCTTATGTCCCTCCAGGTTCTCCTGGTGTCAGCGGCTGTCGTCGTCGTCTTTGCCGCCGGTCTGAAGTACATCGTGCTGACCACCGACCCGGTGGACCTGTGGTCGGCGCCCAACAGCCGCGCCCGCCAGGAGAAAGACTTCCACGACTCGCACTTCGGCCCGTTCTTCAGGACCAATCAGCTGATCCTGACGGCGCCGGGCCGGCCGGGCCACGTCTACAACTCGCTGCTGTTCGGACCGCACAACTTCAGCGGGCTCGTCTCCAAAGACCTCATCATCGAGCTGCTGGAGCTGCAGACGCGGATCCGGGTAAACCGTCCAATCAGGTTCATCAGTTCAGAGAGAGGAAGACAAGAGAGAGAGAGGAAGAGAGGGAGAGAGAGAGGAAGAGAGAGAGAGAGAGAGAGGAAGAGAGAGAGGGAGAGAGAGGAAGAGAGGAAGAGAGAGAGAGAGAGAGGAAGAGAGAGAGAGAGAGAGAGGAAGAGGAGAGAGAGAGAGAGGAAGAGAGAGAGGGAGAGAGGAAGAGAGAGAGGGAGAGAGGAAGAGAGAGAGAGAGAGAGAGGAAGAGAGGAAGAGAGAGAGAGAGAGAGAGGAAGTGAGAGAGAGAGAGTGAGGAAGAGTAGAGAGAGGAAGTATGTTCATTAGGAATATTAGCGCTAGCAGCTTTGCTTCATTGCCGTTTCCTTCCCAGGACATAGAGTTCTGGTCCGAGGACCTGAACCGCACGGCGACCCTGAAGGACGTGTGCTTTGCGCCCCTGAACCCGTCCAGCCCGTCCACGGCGGACTGCGCCGTCAACAGCCTGCCGCAGTACTTCCAGAACAGTCTGTACAACATCAACGACAAGAAGAACGTGACGCAGCTGGGCGTGACCGCCGAGGTGGACTGGAGGGACCACCTGATCTACTGCCTCAAGTAAGCATCCACAACCAGACCACGTTCTAGCATAGGCACCGATACCATCAGACCACGTTCTAGCATAGGCGCCGGGACCGCGGGCTAAACCACCATACCACCACATCGCCAGAACGCCAGACCGCATTCTTGCGGCGGCAAAAAGCAACAAAATGGCGGGAAAGTGACCTGAGCGGCGTAAAAAGCGTCAAAGCATCAACAGAGACGTGCCGAAAGTGTCAAAATGTCGGAAAAGGCGACAATAACATCACAAAACGTGTCAAAAAAGTTTTTGTAAAGCGGCAAAACGCGACAAAAAAATCCCAAAAACAAATTAATAAACCACAAAAAATGGCGAGAAAATAATTATTTATTATTTAATACTTTACCATATATATATATACCATTTCATTTAATTACGGTGCAACATTTAATACCCAGGAATTTTGATACACCAATACCTACATTATATACATTATATATATTTTATATACATATGTATAGTTGCTCTCAGGACTGTGCACCGCCCCCCCACTCTCGCTTTCCCTTCTTCTGCACTACTTATATTTTATATTTTTATATTTTATATTTTTATATTTTATATTTTTATATTTTATATTTTTATATTTTATATTTTTATATTTTATATGCTGATCCTCGTACAGGTACTGCTTTGTGTATTTATGTAATAAAGACTTTCTGTTCTAGAGAAACAAAAGACTGGTCAACAACAACAATAACACTAACATAACCCTGTCCTCCACCTCGTCTTCTACCTCGTCTTCTACCTCGTCTTCTACCTTGTCCTCTACCCTGTCCTCCACCTCGTCTTCTACCTCGTCTTCTACCTTGTCCTCTACCCTGTCCTCCACCTCGTCTTCTACCTCGTCTTCTACCTTGTCCTCTACCTTGTCCTCCACCTCGTCTTCTACCTTGTCCTCTACCTTGTCCTCTACCTCGTCTTCTACCTTGTCCTCTATTTTGTCCTTTACCTCGTCTTCTACCTTGTCCTCCACCTCGTCTTCTACCTCGTCTTCTACCTCGTCTTCTACCTCGTCTTCTACTTTGTCCTCTGCCTTGTCTTCTCTCCAGCTCCCCCCTGTCCTTCAAAGACATCACAGGCTTGGACATGAGCTGCATGGCTGACTACGGAGCTCCGGTCTTCCCCTTCCTGGCTGTAGGAGGCTACCAGAGTGA
>NW_023269611.1:0-1152 GCF_013103735.1 Etheostoma cragini | reverse complement strand
TTTACCTTCATTAGCTCCGCCCAACCAGAAGGCGGCCATTTTGAATTTATGAATTGTCATGTGTTTTACATTCTTTCGAACTATTCCTAGGCCGTAACTGTAATCTTCTTGAAACTTGGCAGGTATTATCTACTGATGCCATTGATGAAAAGTTATCCAAAGAATTCTGATAGTGCAAACATTGTGCAAGTTATAGAAGACCAACCTCCTCTAAGAGTTGTTGAAAGAGGAAGTTGCATATCTGGCCAAGATTTATTCCAATTGCCACCAAACATGACACAGTTGTTTCGCATACCGGAGTGAGCATCCATGGAAACTTTTGAGTGAAGTGGACATTAGATGGCGCCGTTAGAATTTGTTTTATTTTATATATTTTTTTTCCTCCTGTAGGCGGCTTTTGAAACAGGAAATTGTGTATCTGGCCAAGATTTATTCCGATTGCCACCGGATAATGTTCCGCATAGCAACATGAGCATCCATGCCAAATCTTGAGTGAATCGGACATTACATGGTGCTGTTAGAATTTTGTTTTATTCACTACCCACATTGCAATATATCTAGCATTAATGCCATCTGCATGAAATGCAGATTTTGAATCATTTTTGAAATTTCCCACAATCACCAAGAGTCCATGCCTCAGGACACCTACAGGCCAATATGGACTTTTGGAGATAGCGCCACCAACTGGCAACAGCAAATCAGCCTAATATGACAAACATCCGATTTACATGAAACTTAGAATGTGTGGTCTACATGTGATACTGAGCCGGCCCCTATACTTTAACCAAGCCCACTTACACAGGCCACGCCCCCCTTGCATAACATTTGAACCATTTAACCCTCTGAGCCCGAGACACTCGCCGACGAGTAAAAAAGCACCTCTGATTCATAGATCAATAACTTTTGAACGATACAAGCGATTGGCTTACCTCTGGTTGCGTTTAAATCCTGACGTTTCCGCGATTACGGCGGTCTTTTCCGTGTCTTTCTAGCCTCTACAGGGGAACTTCAGCCTCTTTGGGCTTTAAATCCACACTGTTATATCCAAGATTGATCCACTTTATGTATTTTTTATTTTTATTTTTTTCTCTCAGGAAGTACATGCCCATATATGGGAGATAAAGTCACCCCTCTTGTATGGAAAGCCAGAGG
>NW_023269610.1:0-2221 GCF_013103735.1 Etheostoma cragini | reverse complement strand
ATGAACACTTGTTGGTGTTGGAGGCGCCGTAGAACCCCCCCCCCCATGGAGCCTAAAGACCGGGGTGGGGGGGCGGGGTCCCCACGTTGCCATGGTTCCCAATGAGAAGACGAGCTCTTCATCTGAGGGTGAAACCTGCTTTTAACCCTCAGATCGTTCTCTGCTTTCAGATTTTGGTTTTTTTTTTGGGGCCGTAGAAATAAGTCAACAATATAAAATATCAATAAACTTTTGGAAAAAACATCAAAAAAAGCCGCCACGATATTCAAAAAGTGTCGTAAAATGTTGTAAATGTTGAAAAAAGTAACCAGATGTCGTTTTTTGTAGAAAAAATTGAAAAATCAACACTGTTGTTGACGCTTAATATCGATTTTTAAAAACTTTTTAAACGTTTTTGTCCCTTTTTTCAACACTTTTGATGCTTTTCTTCAACGTTTGTCACGTTGGCGTTTTCAACACTACGTAACACTAACTTATTAACTTTAGTTTACAGTTATTTTTGGAATTTATGGTCAATAAAAAATAGGAAATTATCCCTAATGTTTGAGTTAGAAAAGCAGAAATTAGGAATTATTGAGACTAAAATTAAAGGAATGGATGTTGATGATAATCACAGACTGGAATATGTCAACTTTTAATCAATACTATTTCAAAAACACTTCCATTTGTTTTACAATGCTATAAAATTGAATAAGACGCCCCAAAATTAATGAAAGTAGAGATGTGTACTTGGCAAAGAGCGTTGGGTGGAATCAATCATGTTATTTTGGGGAATTAAAAAGAACATTGATATAGGACAAAATTAAAAAATCAACACTTTTGTTGACGATTTTGTCAATTTTTTCAACAATTTTTGATGCTTTTTTTCAATGTTTCTCACTTTTTTGGACATTTATTAAAGCAGGTCAGATTTGACCCGGGACAACAGTATTTGGGCCATTTTAGAATCTACTAATCCTGTGAAAGGAAGTTTATTTGTCCCTGAGGCGTGAGGCCGGCCGAGGGGATTTTCAGATTAAGAGACCGGCCGAGGGGATTTTCAGATTAAGAGACTTTATTTTGCCGACGAATCGATTCGTTCTGTTCCCATTTCGCTGATTGTTTCCGAGAGGAAGGTGAAGCTCTTCCACGCGGCGTCTCGGGATGAAACGATTGGAAGATGCAGATTGGCGTGTGCGCTGACCTGGGCTGTGACCTCATCGGGTGTTGTCATAACAACACATCAGATTATTGGGGTTATTTTCATAGTTTTAAATTAGATTTTACCTAGTTTTTGCCATTGGATTTGTCCTTAACTTTTCCCCCTATAGAGGGATGGATGGATGGATAGAGAGATGGAGGGATAGAAGTATTAATGAGTAGTAAGGCCTGTGCAGCGGTCCGTGCAACCAAACAAACAAAAAGGAGACAACATGAAATCAGGAGCCTCTTATATTAAACCATCTCATCATGCGTCTACTTAAAGATTTAATTTAATTTATTAATTTATTTTACAGGAACAATGTCCATTAAAGATCTTAAAATTGTCATACTACCAAAAAAAAGATTACAATGAAGAATAGAAATATAAAAAGCAGTAAAACACATATAACGCCTCAGATCCTGTTAAATACAGTGTACAGATTTGCTATATTACAGACATTACGGTAAAAAATTTATAAAAACAGTGTACAGTTTCGCTATAATACACACATTATGGTAAAAAAATATATACAGTGTACAGGTTTGCTATAATACAGACATTACGGTAAAGAAATAATGAATACAGTGTACAGGTTTGCTATAATACAGACATTACGGTAAAGAAATAATAAATACAGTGTACAGGTTTGCTATAATACAGACATTACGGTAAAGAAATAATAAATACAGTGTACAGGTTTGATGTATTACAGACATTACGGTAAAAAAATAAAACATAAGATGTGAAAGTGTAGTTTTTTGTGTCTGGGCAGATTACCCCGGGCAGCAAGGCGGCGCAGGGGAACCTGGTCCAGGGTGATGTCATCGTCGCCATCGACGGCGTCGGCACCGACGGGATGACTCACCTGGAGGCGCAGAACAAAATCAAGATGGCCAACTTCAACCTGGCGCTCACCATGACCAAGTAAGGAACTAAAAAGACAGGAAGTAAGACGAGACAGCTCTATATACGCTAAAAGTAGTGATTATTTACATGGAGTCTGGTGGAGATATGCTGCTCTATACACGCTAAAAGTAG
>NW_023269609.1:0-1393 GCF_013103735.1 Etheostoma cragini | reverse complement strand
ACTAAGTTGATTAACTGGCCTTCTATACACTTGCCAGCAAAGATCACCACTGTTTGCATACAATGGTGTGAGAATGTAAATATTGCTAATGTGAATGGGGGGCTAGTGGCGCAATGGATAACGCGTCTGACTACGAATCAGAAGATTCTAGGTTCGACTCCTGGCTAGCTTATAGTGCGCTTTAGCGACTAAATCCCTTGTTCTTCATTTCCAACTTTACCCCCCAGGACAAACTCTACAAAGAAAATGTACATCTATAAAGAGCCAAATGAAGAGTAATTATCATTTCAACATGTGTGTAAAGTCATCTAAGCCTCTAAGTGTCAGTCAACTACAGCAATAATCAAGCTCTTGCTGTTGTTTTTCTGTTTTTGCTTGCTAAGCATCCTTCCTTGAAAAAAAATGTGTCCCTGAAGGACAGAATCAGCAGTGCTAGTTAAACCATCCATAACATTTTCATTTGTTAGTCAACAATCAGGGAAAGCGGGAAAATATCAGTAGAGTTGATATTCAGATTTCCCACTATGCTTTCACAACAACAAGGCCCTACTGTTACCAAGGGGCCGCGATCGCCAACAAAGATCAACACTGTTTGCATATAATGGTGTGAGAAGCCAGGTACTCCCAATGCTCTCTGAACGTAGGGCTAGTGGGGCAATGGGTAATGACACAAGATGTTAGGGTTGACTCCTGAATAGTTTGTTCTGTCCTTCAGCTAATTACTTGATCCTCATTTCCAAGTTTACTCCTGTACAACCTGTCTATCACAGTAAATTTACACATATGAGGAGCCGAATGATGTGTAAATATTTTTTCGACAAGTGCTAAAACAGCTCTAAATCCTTCAATTTAACTCAAGCACAGCTATCATCAAGCTTTCTCTCTTGTTACTTTAGAATCAGCAGTACTAGATAAACTATCCCTGGAATTGTCAGTTGGAACTCATCAATTAGGGGAACCAAAGAAAATAGCAGCATAATTGTGGATCTGATTTCCAACTATGCTATCACAACAACGCAGCGATTTCATTACCAAATGGTTGTGATCTTATAGTGCTTGGTACTCTGCGTTGCGGTGGCTGCAGCAACCTCGGTAGGAATCTGGGTCACGGCACCTGTGAGAAGCTACTTTTCTGTTGTTTCTTTGTATTACCACATCTTCTGCTTTACTGTACATTGATAGAAACTGGACAGCTTAGCCTAGAAGTCCCGCAAGAGTCCCCAAATTTTGGACTGTAACAAACGTTTAACTGGCCTTCTAAACCCTTGCCAACAAAGATCACAACTGTTTGCATACAATGGTGTGAGAACGTAGATATTGCTAGTACTGAACGTAGGGCTAGTGGCGCAATGGATAACGTGTCTAACTACGGATCAGAAGATTCTAGGTTTGA
>NW_023269608.1:0-1168 GCF_013103735.1 Etheostoma cragini | reverse complement strand
CCCCTCAGGGCTGAGACCAGGGACCTACACATTTACATATTACACCTGCTGTGTTTTTTTCTCTTTTACATTTCTCTTGTAATTTAGACAGAATACATTATGAATGTATTAAACTTCTGTGTCAGTGTTATTACGTTCAGTATCACGTGATAAAACTTGTTATAAAAAGGCATTCATGATATGTGCTATTTGAATGTTTCTATTACTCTGTTGTCTACATTTGCAGATCTCATTATGACTTGTTAAAGGACTCTAACTACACAGTGTGTGACTTGGGACTTCAGTGCAAAGACTTGAGACTTACTCGTGACTTGGTCCCACATCTGAACATCATGTGGTATGATTGACAGCTCAACAGCTGCTGGATGGACGATGTGAAGAGATTGTTTTGCTGTTTCCAAAGTTATAATGATCTCAATGTATTTTTTTTATTTTTTTATTTGCTTGTAGAATAAATTGTGTTTTTGCATATATTTCATAAAGATGCAGTCACTCTTTTGTTATTATTTTAAGTTCCAAGTTGACTTCTGTGGATTCTTTTGCATGAATCAGATAAGAAGATGAGATTCTACTGTGATATGAATGGATGGTGTCATCTTGACTTTGCTGTGTGGTTCAGCTGTCTGTGCTCTCTCTGCAGGTGATCGTTAGAGCAACTGGGAACAGCTGAGGATGTTCCAGTTGCAGGAGGTTATTTAAGTCTGGATGCAGTGCAGCCCTCTCTCTGGCTGACTCTCCACTCTGCTGCAGCTTTGCTCCTCTCCCGTCTGCTTTACTTATCTACTCTGCTCCTATGATCCTTTACAACACCCCCACACACATATTTACCACTCGTGGACAACACACAATACTGACTTTACTAAGATCCACAGCCCATACATTAGTTAAAGTTAACCCTTTGATTTGGTGTAATTTATTAAAATAAATATATATTGTAAAAACTTGATGATGTATGTTAAGACTTGGTTTTATTATTAGGGTTAAAATTAGGATACGGTCAGGATAAGGGTTAAGGTTAGGGTAAGGGGCTAGGGAATGCAATATGTCAATGGTGGGTCCCCACAAAGATAGGGAGTCACTGTTTGTGTGTATGTGTGTGTCCTCAGTGAAGTGTATCAGTCTCTGCAGTAGCTTCCAGCTGCAGCAGTCAGTTCAGTTTCTGTTCAGT
>NW_023269607.1:0-2525 GCF_013103735.1 Etheostoma cragini | reverse complement strand
TCAGGTGCCCCCCCCCCCAAAATAAGTAAAAATATAAAGATACACTTCCCAGGGACAAGACTGAAGAACTAATACATATGTGTATAAGCATGTTGTGTGTCCTGATTGGTTCTTACGTTGGCAGTGAGCGCGTCGTTGGCCTCTCTCTCTGACAGCCCATTGGTCAACGACTGGACGATTCCTACACATCGCTCCAATCTCTGCAAACACACACACACACAAAGAGACACACACAACTTCAGTATCTGGACTCTATGTCAGAATATCTCCATCAGACTCCATGTAAATAATCACTACTTTTAGCGTGTATAGAGCAGCATATCTCCACCAGACTCCATGTAAATAATCACTACTTTTAGCATGTATAGAGCAGCATATCTCCACCAGACTCCATGTAAATAATCACTACTTTTAGTGTGCATAGAGCAGCATATCTCCACATGTAAATGGGTGAATTAAGAGTTTATTCCAACCAGACCAGAGTGGTGATTGGTGGAACAGTGGAAAGATGAACCAAGACGGCTTTTAGTAGTTTTATTTAGTTTCTGTCCACTTTGAATGAAGCATGTTTTACAATAATTCAAGTAGTGATTATTATCATGGAGTCTGGTGGGTTTGGCCAAGATGAAAAATAACAGTGAAGGACTGTTACTGCACTGAAGGATGTGAACACTTGATAACAACTCAGCTTCTTCTTTTCACGTTTTATTGTTGTGTTTTTTTCAATCAGCTGTTGTGTGTGTGTGTGAGAGAGAGAGAGAGAGAGAGAGAGAGAGAGAGAGAGAGAGAGAGAGAGAGAGAGAGAGATTGACTGTGTGTGTGTGTGTGACTGACTGTGTGTGTGAGAGAGTGACTGTGTGTGTGTGTGTGAGAGAGTGACTGTGTGTTGCATCTCTTCTGACATGTGAATCACAAACACAGCGCATGCGCGTGTGTCACTTTTATTGCTCTCATCCATGTTTACGTAGAGTTAGCATGCTAGGCTAACCTTCCGTCAGCTGTGAGGCATCACGTCTGCGCTGTAGCGTCTTTTAACACACTAACCCCCCCCCACCACCAACCCCACACACACACACACACACAACCACCATCACCATGTTTACACACACCACCGTCTGGCTGTGCTCTGCTAACGATGTAGCATGCTAACTAGCCTGCTGCTCCATCCCGACTAGAAGAGATACAGCTACGGTGACGACCCCAAAAACACCCGTAACGTTAACGGAAACTATCATAATTTGGGTTAAACTACATCCGCGTGCCCTGGGTGAAAGTATTACCCCCATAAACATCTAGTATTATCATATATAATTATAGTAGCAAAGATTTTGCGTAACTTCCGGTCGTACGTGTATCCCTTCTAGCTGCTACGATTCTCTTTGTATCCACCACTTGTTTCTAAAACGGCTCCGGACGGCTGGTAACCCGGGTAGGACGGGTCTAACCCGGGTTATAAGGGTGTCCCGGGCTGTTGTCCCGGGCTAGCCTACCTCTTCCAGCTCGTCCTTGGCGTCCAGCTGGGTGGACAGCAGTAGGCGGCCCTGCGGCTTCGCCTTCGCCGGCGCAGCCTCCATCTGCTCCCGCCGCGCCTCGCGGGGCCCCGCGGAGCCGCAACGCGCTGGGGCTCGCGGTGAACGGGGGTTACACCCGGTTCCGCCTGGGTACCGGGGGCTGGGTCGGTGTCGGAGCCTCCGCGCGAGCCGCTTCGCTCGGTAACTGAGTGTTTTTACAACTTATTTCGGAGCGCGGTCCCGCTCTGTGCGTGTGACACTCCGCCCGGGCACTGTACCATAACGGACATCCGCACACAGCGTCCGCGGCGCCTTCTGACCAATCAGCGCGCTGAGTCCACTGAATGACGTCCGGGTGGACCAATCAGAGGAGAGGGAATCTGGAGCCAATCCCCAGTCTGCTGTACTGAACTCATCTACATTTATCTACATTTCTACATTTAATACATCAGAAAAAGAGTCTTTAGAGACGTCAGCAGCTCCTTAATCACGTTAATTAATTACGGACATTGGCACTACTGTTTTCTGTCTTTTAGGTTTTTCTGAAATGTTGCGTTTGAATATGCAAATGAGGCATTTTGTAACATTAACGGCAGGTAAAGTCAGGAAAATATCTACAGACACAAAGAGACCACGTGAATTAAATCAATGATTTCTATCCATCAGTGTGAAAGAAGACACTAAACGTTTCTTTTAATGAAGAATATTCTTCTCAGTATCCTATATTTTAGGTTGTATAGTAACAGTTAGAATACCGGGGTTAAAAGTCATGATCAAATTAAAATAAGAACTGATTGGTGTGTTGTTGTATGCCAAATTCTTTAGTCGCTTTAAATGAATGGTCAGTCGTGTTTATGGAGGGACAAATTCTGTATGAAAAAGAAAAATATGTTTTTAATTGAGGAGTGTTATTAATGGAATGTGGTTTATGATGTGAGTGTGTACAGAGCAGCATATCTCCACCAGACTCCATGTAAATAATCACTACTTTTAGTGTGTATAGAGCAGCATATC
>NW_023269606.1:0-1511 GCF_013103735.1 Etheostoma cragini | reverse complement strand
CAGAGTGGTGATTGGTGGAACAGTGGAAAGATGAACCAAGACGGCTTTTGGTAGTTTTATTTAGTTTCTGTCCACTTTAGATGAAGCGTTTGGATGAAACTTTGAATGAAGCGTGTTTAACGATGGTAAAAGTAGTGATTATTTACATGGAGTCTGGTGGGTTTGGTGATGGTGATTTCTGTTTCATGTTAAACTAAAAGGATCTTCCTCTTTAACTAAAAGGTCTATCTCTGTAGGGATCCATCCCATAATGTTGTCACACACTTAGAATAATAATCTGAGGTTTACATACTTTAATTGTTTTTTTAAATGCTTTCACTAAAACACTAACCCAATAGAAATAGAGTCCAGGTTGAGATACCAACGTTATCCTTCAATTAAGAAGGCAACCCCCCCCCCCCCCACTCTTTGCACAATCAGTCCAGGCTGAAGATATGAAGGACCCTAACCTCCTTGTCTCCAGAGAGCAATAACGTCCCCACTGCCTTTGTGATCTTCTACCCCCCCGTGGTTCAGATCTTTGACTCTGGGCCGTCCAACTGTCCTTTCTTCAAATGACACTCTTCCACTGCAGACTCTGCAGCGTAAAGACACACAAAATGATCTGGGGTCTGGACGACAGAGACACACAGAGACAGAGACACACTGACAGAGACACACTGACAGAGAGAGACAGAGACACACACACACAGAGACAGAGACACACTGACACAGAGAGACAGAGACACACACACACAGAGACAGAGACACACATAGAGACACACACAGAGACAGAGACACACACATAGAGACACACAAAGAGACAGAGACACACAGAGATACACACACAGAGACACACAGAGAGACAGAGACACACACAGAGACACACTGACACAGAGACAGAGACACACACACAGAGACACACACAGAGACACACACACACACAGACACACACACAGAGACACACACAGAGACATACACAGAGACGGAGACAAACACACAGAGAGACAGAGACACACACACAGAGACACACAAAGAGACACACACACACAGACACACACACAGAGACACACACACACAGAGACAGAGACACACACACACACAGACACACACACAGAGACACAAACACACAGAGACACACACACACGGACACACACACACACAGACACACACACACACAGAGCTATGAGGAGATGTTTCCTCTTTTAAAGCTGCGATATCTAAACTCAGCTGTGACAATCACTGTTTCCTGCGTGGGACGTTTTGTTGAATTTTAAAAAAGGAACAAAAACCTCGGAAGAAATGACAAAAATTATACTTCAGCGATGATGTTTTAATACTTCAGTGATGTATTTATAATACTTCAGCGATGATGTTTTAATACTTCAGTGATGTATTGATAATACTTCAGTGAGGTACTTTTCCCCCAGAAACGCGTCTTTAGTTCCTCGGGAGAGTTTGAACTCAGCGTAATGTTCCCGTTCTCTCGGCTGAGATCGGCCTTCTAATCCCGATCTACGGATCTGATGACC
>NW_023269605.1:0-1055 GCF_013103735.1 Etheostoma cragini | reverse complement strand
AGCATTGGGAGTACCTGGCTTCTCACACCATTCTATGCAAACAGTGTTGCTCTTTGTTGGCAAGTGTACAGAAAGCCACTCAAATCTTTGTTGTACTCCAACATGTGGGGCCTCCTGCAGGACCTTTATCCTAAGCTGTCCAGTTTCTATCATTTTAAAATGAAGCAGAGGATGGAACAATTTGGAGGCATAATAGAGAACTAGCTTTACAAAGCTGCCGTGACCCAGATTCGAACTATTAATTAGTTAGTTGTTAAATATCACTACGAGCCAGCCAGGAGTTGAACCTAGAATCTTCTGATCCGTAGTCAGACGCGTTATCCATTGCGCCACTAGCCCTACGTTCAGTGTTAGCAATGGCTACGTTCTCACACCATTGTATGCAAACAGTGGTGATCTTTGTTGGCAAGGGTATAGAAAGCCAGATAAACGTTTGTTACGGTCCAAAATTTGGGGACTCTTGCAGGACTTCTAGGCTAAGCTGTCCAGTTTCCATCAAAGTAAAGTAAAGCAGAAGATGTAGTAATTCAAAGAAACAACAGAAAGGTAGCTAGTAAGAGTATCTAGTACTGCTGATTCTAAAAAAAACAACAGAGAAAGATCGATGATAGCTGTGCTTCAGTTAAATTGAACGATTTAGAGCTGTTCTAGCACATGTTAAAAAGGGCCTCCGAGGCCACAGCCATTTGGGCAGGTAGATTTATTCCCTGCAGGATCAGTGTAACATCCTGGCGCTTCAACCGTTTATTATGCCACTGCATGAGGGTTGTTTGATTGATCTCAACCAGCTGCAGTGTAGTGCTCTGCATGATGGCTCCATTACCCTGAATAAACTGCCGGATTTTGCGGTAATCCTGCAGGACACAAGTCCATCTTGTTGTGTAGCCCTTTCCTTTACCCTTTGCTTTCCTTTTTGGATTCTTGTGTAAATCACAGAGGAGATAAAACTGTAAAGTAGCTACAAATGTGCACCAAGCGGCACACATATTTAGAAACGCATTTGCTTGTGTAGCATTCCTGTGGGTGTAATATCAATAAATATGACATTATTATGT
>NW_023269604.1:0-1357 GCF_013103735.1 Etheostoma cragini | reverse complement strand
AGTCAGCAGGAAGTAGACCTGAGCTGCTCTAGTTCTGCAGGTTAGCGTGAACACTGACCCTGAGTCAGCAGGAAGTAGGGCATCAGAGACCTCTTCAGAGACGGCTGTCTGAACTGCAGTCGGTCTGGAATCTCTCCCAGAAGCAGCTCCACTACAATCAGCAGCTTGTGGACCTGTATCAGAGAGTATAATAATGAGGTTTGTAATAATGAGGTGTCAGAGTATAATAATGAGTTATCAGAGTATAATATTTGAGGTCTCAGAGTATAATAATGAGTTATCAGAGTATAATAATGAGGTCTCAGAGTATAATGAGGTCTCAGAGTATAATGAGGTATCCGAGTATAATAATGAGGTATCAGAGTATAGTAATGAGGTCTCAGAGTATAGTAATGAGGTCTCAGAGTATAATGAGTTATCAGAGTATAATAATGAGGTCTCAGAGTATAATAATGAGGTCTCAGAGTATAGTAATGAGTTATCAGAGTATAATAATGAGGTCTCAGAGTATAGTAATGAGTTATCAGAGTATAATAATGAGGTCTCAGAGTATAATAATGAGGTCTCAGAGTATAATAATGAGGTCTCAGAGTATAATAATGAGGTCTCAGAGTATGATAATGAGGTAAGGTATCAGAGTATAATAATGAGGTCTCAGAGTATAATAATGAGGTCTCAGAGTATAATGAGTTATCAGAGTATAATAATGAGGTAAGGTATCAGAGTATAATAATGAGGTCTCAGATTATAATAATGAGTTATCAGAGTATAACAATGAGGTCTCAGAGTATAATGAGGTCTCAGAGTATAATGAGGTATCAGAGTATAATAATGAGGTGTCAGAGTATAATAATGAGGTAAGGTATCAGAGTATAATAATGAGGTAAGGTATCAGAGTATAATAATGAGGTCTCAGAGTATAATAATGAGGTCTCAGAGTATAATGAGTTATCAGAGTATAATAATGAGGTAAGGTATCAGAGTATAATAATGAATTAAAGGTATCAGAGTATAATAATGAGGTCTCAGAGTATAATAATGAGTTATCAGAGTATAATAATGAGGTCTCAGAGTATAATAATGAGGTAAGGTATCAGAGTATAATAATGAGGTAAGGTATCAGAGTATAATAATGAGGTCTCAGAGTATAATGAGTTATCAGAGTATAATAATGAGGTCTCAGAGTATAATAATAAGGTCTCAGAGTATAATAATGAGGTCTCAGAGTATAATAATGAGGTCACAGAGTATAGTAATGAGGTCTCAGAGTATAATTAGTTATCAGAGTATAATAATGAGGTCTCAGAGTATAATAATGAGGTCTCAGAGTATAATGAGTTATCAGAGTATAATAATG
>NW_023269603.1:0-4308 GCF_013103735.1 Etheostoma cragini | reverse complement strand
CTTTTGCAATGATGTAAGCACATAATGTAATCTGATTACTGCCCTGGTTAAAAAAACAAGGCAACTGATCTCAGCTGGTAGTCTGTCTACAATGGAGTCCAGTGGAGATTAGAGTGCGGATCGGGACGGATCCGACAGGCATTAAGATTTTTCTGTTCGAGCCCGACCCGCGTCCGACAGAGCAGTAACCGAACCGGACCCGCGTCCGACAGAGCAGTAACCGAACCGGACCCGCGTCCGACAGGCATTAAGATTTTTCTGTCCGAGCCCGACACAGTTAAAATCGCATTTGTTTCTCATACTAATGACACATGTACGTTTGTATGTGTGGAGCTTTTATTAAGCAAGCGTAGGAAGGCGTTCGGAAATGTCAACAGATGAGCTCATCGATGCACACGGGGCAACAAGCGCCATTACCTCCATAATCAGCTGTTTTAAACTCTAAATGTTCATCGCCTTATGGCGCTGATGTGACCGAGCCGACCCGAACCCGAGCATCCTCTCTAAACATCTGTTCCAACCCGGGTATACATCCTCTAATGGACATCTCTTAGTGACCCCAAACTTTAGACCGGTAGAGTGTGTGTGTGTGTGTATATACATAAATGTGTGTGTGTGTGTGTATATGTAAATGTGTGTGTGTATAAATGTGTGTGTGTGTGTGTGTGTGTATAAATAAGTGTGTGCGTGTATAAATGTGTGTGCGTGTATAAATGTGTGTGTAAGGGGGGGCTGTGGCTCAGTGGTAGAGCGGTTGTCTGCCATTTAGAAGGTTGGTGGTTCGATCCCCGCCCCTGCAGTCATTGTCCAAGTGTCCTTGGGCAAGACACTGAACCCCGAGTAGACTCCGGTGCTGTGTGCGTGTGTGTCTTTGTTTTATGGGCAGCAAACGTCTAAAAATCATTTGGTCACTTTCAGAGGAAAACGTTTTTCCAAAACAGAGAAGAGGGAGAATGTGCTGAGTCACGGTCTCGCACGCTCGGTGGACTCGAAAAGATTTAAAGATTAAAAAGATTTTTTTTAATTAAATAAAAGTAAATTTGAAGGAAAACGTCTGCGTATGTTCTATCAGCAGCAAGGAAGTCATGTGTTAAACTCCCAAAACTGACCCTTTAGTCCCCCCCCCCCAACACACACACACACACACACACTTAATGAGACTCTGCAGTAGAAAAAACAGAAAGCTCTTTTCAGGCGACAGGAACCAGAACAAAGGTCGTTGGCACACGGAGACGGTTCGTCTCCAACCAGACTCCATGAGAAAACCAAGCGCTTTAAGAACTTAACATGTATTCATATTGCACTTTTCACAAGTAAAATCAAAAGTGCAATAAAGCACAGGCCCACACTGTGGTACATGTTAAAACAAAGTGTAATTAATATTAATTAAGCTCGGCTGCACCAGACTTCATGGGAATACGGCTGATTTAAGCTCCGTTCCCCTTCATTTCCATGAAGGGTATTTGTTTATCTGACATTCATCAACAGCAAAGTGAAAGAGCCAAAAGAGTGAAAGAGTTATCTCAGCGAGTTAATTAGCATCTGTTGATCCTGGCCAGTTTAATATTCAATAAATAAAATGAATAAATACAATAAAATGACTTAGTAGCCTACAGTTAGCACGTGTAAGCAACATACACAGCGGCAACCAGACTTCATGAGAAAAACTGGCAATTTAAGCAGCTGAGACCAACAGAAGCTGCAGAGTGTGTGTGTCAGAGAGTGTTAGTGTGTCTTTGTTTGTGTGTGTATGTGTGTTTGTGTGTGTGTATGTGTGTATGTGTGTTTGTGTGTGTCTCTGTGTGTGCGTGTGTGTGCGTGTGTGTCTGTGTGTGTTTGTGTGTCTCTGTGTGTGCGTGTGTGTCTGTGTATGTGTGTGTTTATGTGTCTCTGTGTGTGTTTGTGTGTCTATGTGTGTGTGTGTGTGTGTTTCTCACCCATGGTGCTCTGATCAGAGTCTGCAGGTTTTCTGGACTCTGTCAGCTCAGCTGTGACTGAAGTAGGAGGGGGCGGAGTTTAATTGCATTCATATCAGGGCACAACCAATCAGAGAAGAGGGGGCGGGGCTTGCACACCAGCCAAAACCTGCATGTTAACCCTCCAGAGCCCAGAGAGAATCAGAGCCACCAGGGACGGTTTACGAGACACTGGACACTGCCAGACCGAATTTTTGTCAGAATTGACATTTGTTTCCAAGTTCTCTCAGTTTTATAAACATTATTCTACAATGTTGTATGTGTCTTTTTACCCCCTTTTTACCCCCTTTTTTAGTCAGACGTCAGACCCGAGATGTCAGGCCAAAGATGTCAGACCCGAGTTGTCAGACCCGAGATGTCAGGTCTGGGACGTCAGACCCGACGGAACCGAGATGTCAGACCCAAGATGTCAGACCCATCAGAACCGAGATGTCAGACCCATCAGACCCAAGATGTCAGACCCGAGATGTCAGGTCTGGGACGTCAGACCCGACGGAACCGAGATGTCAGACCCGAGATGTCAGACCCATCAGAACCGAGATGTCAGGCCCAAAATGTTAGGCTAGAGATGTCAGGCCCATCAGATCCGAGATGTCCGACCCAAGCCCTGAAATGCGACTGAAATCGAGCCCTAACCCTAGCGACTGAAATGTTTCTAAAATCTCGTCTAAGCAGGTCCGGAAAGTGAAGAAAAAAGAATTACGTCTGAAAAAACCCATAAATGACAAAAATCCCGTATTAAGACTTAAAGGGAAACTATGGAAAAGACTTTTCAGGATCTGACTTGTATTTGGTCCTGGTTCTGGAACAAGTTGTTTACCTGCTGCTGTCTCAGTCTGGTGAGGCTGACTCTCTTGTCAGACCACATTCCTACAGACAGGTGCTTTACTCTCACATACACACGCATGTAGGGACATGGAACCCCTCCCTCAGAAGAGCAGTGGGGAACAACTCCAGATCTGAGCAAGTGCATTGCTCAAGGGCTCTGACTGGAGAACCTGGTACTGACTGGGGAACCTGGTACTGACTGGCGAACCTGGAAATGACTGGGGAACCTGGCAGTGACTGGGGAACCTGGTACTGACTGGGAACCCGGTACTAACTGGGGAACCTGGTACAGACTTGAGAACCTGGTAGTGACGTGGGAACCTGGTAGTGACTGGGGAACCTGGTATAGACCGGAGAACCTGGTAGTGACTGGGGAACCTGGTACAGACTGGAGAACCTGCTAGTGACTGGAGAACCTGGTACTGACTGGGGGACCTGGTACTGACTGGAGAACCTGGTACTGACTGGAGAACCTGGTACTGACTGGAGAACCTGGTAGTGACTGGGGAACCTGGTACAGACTGGAGAACCTGGTAGTGACTGGAGAACCTGGTACAGACTGGAGAACCTAGTAGTGACTGGAGAACCTAGTACATGTTATCAGATGGGGAGGGTGGGGGTGGAAAAGAGGAACAATCTGGACTTGAAGGCCACAGTGCAGAGTCCAGGTCCAGCCAAATCTGCTCTGATTGGCCGATTGGCAGGAAGTGCAGTGGTTCCCAGTGTGACCTGACAGGCATACATGAGATGATTATAAATAATTAATTTTCAGAGGAATCTGGCACGCTGCAGGGGGGCTACAACTGCAGAACTACAACTACCAACAGGCTGTCTGCTACAGGTAGTCTCTGTAGGACAAAGAGACTCTGTATGATGTGTGTGTGTATGTGTATATATATATATATATATATATATATATATATATATATATATATATGTGTGTGTGTGTGTGTGTGTGTGTGTGTGTGTGTGTGTGTGTGTGTGCGTGTATATACATCTGTTTATGTGAATGTGTGCGTCTGTGTGTGATTCTGTGTGACTGGGTCTTTGTGTGTATATATACATGTATGTGTGTTTGTGTGTCTGTCTGTGTGTCTGTGTTTGTGTGGGTGTGTAGTAGAGAAAGAAACAGTCTCTTAAATGTTATGTCTTTTTATCAGAACATTTCACACTTTTAACAAACAAAATCTTACACATGCTGGAAATCAGTAAAATATTCCTCTTCCATGTTTCAGTGTTTTAATGTACACATCTTTTAGTCCATCACACTTTTACATGCTTTCATGATTTTACCAATAACGTTATTGAAAAATCACCATCACCAACCCCACCAGACTCCATCAGTACTTTTATCATTGTAAAACACACCTCATTCAAAGTGGACAGAAACTAAATAAAACTACCAAAAGCCGTCTTGGTTCATCTGTCCACTGTTCCAACAATCACCACTCTGGTCTGGTTGGAATAAACTCTTAATTCACCCATTTACATGTAGAGATATGCT
>NW_023269601.1:0-1695 GCF_013103735.1 Etheostoma cragini | reverse complement strand
GACGTTTTTTTCGAGATACTATAATATGATGTTTTTTCGACATACTATAATATGACTTTTTTGACATTTTTTCGACATACAATACTATGACGTATTTTTCGACATACTATACTATGACGTTTTTTTTGACATACTATACTATGACGTTTTTTTTGACATACTATACTATGACTTTTTTTCGAGATACTATACTATGATGTTTTTTTGACATACTATAATATGACTTTTTTGACGTTTTTCGACATAGTATACTATGACATTTTTTCGATATACAATACTATGACTTTTTTTCGACATACAATACTATGACGTTTTTCTCAACATACTATACTATGACGTTTTTTTCAACATACTATACTATGACGTTTTTTTCGAGATACTATACTATGATGTTTTTTCGACATACTATAATATGACTTTTTTGACGTTTTTTCGACATACAATACTATGACTTTTTTCGACATACTATACTATGACTTTTTTTTGACATACTATACTATGACGTTTTTTTCGACATACTATACTATGACTTTTTTTCGAGATACTATACTATGATGTTTTTTCGAAATACTATAGTATGACTTTTTTGACATTTTTTCGGCATACAATACTATGACTTTTTTCGACATACAATACTATGACTTTTTTCGACATACTATACTATGACGTATTTTTCGACATACTATACTATGACGTTTTTTTTTACATACTATACTATGACGTTTTTTTTTACATACTATACTATGATGTTTTTTCGACATACTATAATATGACTTTTTTCGACATACTATACTATGATGTTTTTTTCAAGATACTATAATATGATGTTTTTTCGACATACTATAATATGACTTTTTTGACGTTTTTCGACATAGTATACTTTGACATTTTTTCGATATACAATACTATGACTTTTTTTCGACATACAATACTATGACGTTTTTCTCGACATACTATACTATGACGTTTTTTTCGAGATACTATGCTATGACTTTTTTTCGAGATACTATACTATGATGTTTTTTTCGACATACTATAATATGACTTTTTTGACGTTTTTTCGACATACAATACTATGACTTTTTACGACATACTATACTATGACGTTTTTTTCAACATACTATACTATGACGTTTTTTTTTACATAATATACTTTGACTTTTTTGCGACATACTGTACTATGACGTATTTTTCGACATACTATACTATGACTTTTTTGACGTTTTTTCGACATACTATACTACGACTTTTTTGACGTTTTTCGACATAGTATACTATGACATTTTTTCGACATACAATACTATGACGTTTTTTTTCGATATACAATACTATGACGTTTTTTTCGATATACAATACTATGACGTTTTTTTCGACATACTATACTATGGAGTTTTTTTCGACATACTATACTATGACGTTTTTTTTCGAGATACTATGCTATGACTTTTTTTCGAGATACTATACTATGATGTTTTTTCGACATACTATAATATGACTTTTTTGACGTTTTTTCGACATACAATACTATGACGTATTTTTCGACATACTATACTATGTTTTTTTGACATACTATAATATGACTTTTTTGACATTTTTTCGGCATACAATACTATGACTTTTTTCGACATACTATACTATGACGTATTTTTCGACATACTATACTATGACGTTTTTTTTGACATACTATACTATGAC
>NW_023269600.1:0-1807 GCF_013103735.1 Etheostoma cragini | reverse complement strand
AACCTGGTCCAACAGTGGCACCCCCATGAGGTCCCTCCCGTTTGCCCCTCCCAGTTCCTGCAGATGGTGGCCTCCTCAACGCGTGTCCTCCTGAGACAGTACTGGCTCGGCTCCTTCTTATTTATCTTTGCATCCACCGCACGATCAGTCATTACTGGCACACCCTCCTGCCTGAGCTGCTCTGTCTTTGCCCGCCACAACAGAGAGAGGTCTGCTGCATCCCACTCAAATAGGCAGGCAGAGAGACAGCTCAATCAAGGTGGGGTAGAGGGAATGAGCATCAGTGGTACACCCGACGGCCAGCCTTTGCATGAAGGGCCACATGTCCAGCCGTATGTGGAGGTCTGGCCACTCTCCAAACCTTGTCTGCAGCTTGCTGGACCGCTCACTGATGCAGCAGCCACAGCCCACATACAGCAGCAGTGGGGGTGCAATAGCTGACTTATGATGTATCAGTCATTTTGCTGGTGGTTTCTTGGTCACAGCAACAAGCTTGATTGTTGACATACAGTTGCACGCCACGTATCACAAAACTGTTGGGTGGGGCCTTATGCATTTGCTTGAATTACTTCAAGTGACCTGCATACCAATGACCATAAAGATTAGTATGTAAATGGTTTGCAGAACTGTACCTTCTAATAGAGGTAAGGCCGCGAGGGTTACCTTAGGGCCGCTCTATGGTCTTGTGCACAAGGACAAACCCAGAGATGGCGCACTCTAGGTTATTTAAGAAACAAACGTCTCTGGGTGGACTTGAACCACCATCCTTTCAGTTAACAGCCAACTATGCTGACCTATTGCGCCACAGAGACTGCGCTTGTCTGATGTTTTATGAGCGGAAGCTTGATCTTTAAGCCACAAGCATTTGCTTTATGGCTTCTTGAGGTTGAACTGCACATGTATGCTTATCAGGCTATTTTCCTGTTTCTCAGAAATCGGGGAAGCTGACTCATGCTGAAACTACTATTATTAGATATTCTCCATTATTGGTTGAACAATGCTGAAATGTTTTCTAAGTCATTCCTATTACCCTAACTTTAGCATTGACTTGATTATGGAATTCAGTAAGTGCTACTTGTTGGGGTAGTTGAACATGACAATGCAACAGACTAACTGAAGATGGATGTCATTGTAATCACATTCAGATCATCTCAAATGGAGACACTGATGGCTGTTGGATATTCAGCACTAACTGGTACTTTCTATTGCTGAATGAGCTCTATCTGGAGGAAAAAGGAGTTGCCCCAAAGAAAGTTATTGGACTCTAATTGACCACTCATAGAGTGTTAATGGCATACACTGGGATGATGGATGTCTATTCATGAAGCCATTCATTACTTACAATAGACAAGACCACTGAAACGTGATCAAAAAGAAGGTGGAGTTGAGTGGAAATGGCTGCATTCACTATTTAAAATGGCAAATCTGTGTAAGGAACCACTTCCACTGCTTCTATATCACAACACAGAAGATGCCAGAAGAAAACATTGGTACTATGGAGAAGATCATGAGCAAAGAAGGTAAGGAACCACTTCCACTGCTTCTATATACCAACACAGATGCAGAGACAGGCTATTTCACAATTCTTCCCAACACTAGTAAAATGCATTCATCTGGCACCAGAACTACCCAAACAATAAAAACTAACTTGAGTCATGCAACAATGCTGAAATATTTTCTAAGTCATTCTTATTACCCTAACTTTAGCATTGACTTGCTTGTTAAATTCATTAAGTGCTAGTTGTTGCGGTAATGAATAAGACATTGCTACATACTACTGAAAATGGATGTCATTGTACTCACATTC
>NW_023269599.1:0-1771 GCF_013103735.1 Etheostoma cragini | reverse complement strand
CCCCCCCCCCCCGACCTTTGACAGGTTGGTTTCCTTTAGTTTAGTTTTTATAAAGTGTGACCGAGCATGAGCTGCTTCCTTCCTTCCTTCGTCCTTCAGCTGTTGCAGTAAAGCTTTGCATGAGTTTGCTCTCTTCTCTTCTTTTTAGGACATTTTGAAGACGTTATTACATGATTATATATTATACATTATATTATTATTCTGAAGATGAATAAATCATAAATCAGCTGTTTGTGGTGAAAATGATCTGTATATAAAATAATAACTCAAACTTTCTATTTCCTCTTTATTAATATGTGTGTGTGTGTGTGTGTTTGTTTCTGCGTCTGTATATATATTATATAGTTTTTAGTTCTCTAAGAAGGTTGAAGACTTAAAAAAACATCTCTGCGTCTGTAACATATGCACATTACACAATTATAATATATATATACTGTATATGAATGTTTGTATATAGAGAGAGATAGAGCAGTATATCTCCACCAGACTCCATGTAAATAATCACTACTTTTAGTGTGTATAGAGCAACATATCTCCACCAGACTCCATGTAAATAATCACTACTTTTAGTGTGTATAGAGCAGCATATCTCCACCAGACTCCATGTAAATAATCACTACTTTTAGCGTGTATAGAGCAGCATATCTCCACCAGCCTCCATGTAAATAATCACTACTTTTAGCGTGTATAGAGCAGCATATCTCCACCAGACTCCATGTAAATAATCACTACTTTTAGCGTGTATAGAGCAGCATATCTCCACCAGACTCCATGTAAATAATCACTACTTTTAGCGTGTATAGAGCAGCATATCTCTACATTATATTATTAATAAATAATAACTGATGAGATGTATGTGTGTTATCTTATTACTTGGCTTGGGTTGATGGTGCTGAAGTTAAGCATAGGTGATATTTCCCATTATGGTTGTAAATGTGTGTATGTATATATCTTTTCTAGTCTTAACGACGACTCACATCACTTTTACATCATACAGGAAACATTCACCAAGGTGCCACCTGCTCATAAGATACACACTCACACACATTCACACTCCGATGCGCAGCACCGGGGGCAACTCGGGACTCAGGTTCTTGTCCAAGGACACTTTGACATTGGACTGCAGGGCCAGGGATCAAACCACCAACCTTCCGATTGGCAGGCAACCGCTCTACCACTGAGCCACAGCCGTCCCATGAGATGTTGGAGCGGTCACTGAATCAACACGCATTCTTTCTTAGTGTCTCAATGATACATTCCTTTATTATCATGAATTATTATTGATACATTATTTCCTCATCAGCAACATTGATAAAAGTTATCTTAAACAAATAGTCATAGTATAGCATGTCAAAAAAAGGTCATAGTATAGCACATCTAAAAAAGTCATAGTATAGCATGTTGAAAAATAGTCATAGTATCGCACATCGAAAAAAAGTCATAGTATAGCATGTTGAAAAATAGTCATAGTATAGCACATGGAAAAAAAGTCATAGTATAGCATGTTAAAAAATAGTCATAGTATAGCACATCGAAAAAAGTCATAGTATAGCATGTTGAAAAAAAGTCATAGTATAGCACATCGAAAATAGTCATAGTATAGCATGTTGAAAAAAAGTCATAGTATAGCTCGTCGAAAAAAGTCATAGTATAGCATGTCGAAAAAAAGTCATAGTATAGCATGTCGAAAAATAGTCATAGTATAGCATGTCGAAAAATAGTCATAGTATAGCACATCAAAAAAAGTCATAGTATAGCATGTTGAAAAAAA
>NW_023269598.1:0-2658 GCF_013103735.1 Etheostoma cragini | reverse complement strand
ATACTATACTATGACGTTTTTCGACATACTATACTAAGAGTTTTGCATGTTTTTTCGACATACTATACTATGATATTTGTCGACATACTTTACTATGACGTTTTTCGACATACTATACTATGACGTTTTTATTTTTTCGACATACTATACTATGATATTTTTCGACATACTATACTATGACGTTTGCATGTTTTTTCAACATACTATACTATATTTTTCGACATACTATACTAAGAGTTTTGCATGTTTTTTCAACATACTATACTATGACTTTTTTTGACATACTATACTATGACTTTTGCATGTTTTTTTGACATACTATACTATGACTTTTTTCGATATACTATACTGTGATATTTTTTGTCATACTATACTATGAGTTTATCATGTTTTTTCAACATGCTATACTATGACGTTTTTTTACATACTATACTATGACTTTTGCATGTTTTTTGACATACTATACTATGACTTTTTTTGACATACTATACTATGACTTTTGCATGTTTTTTTGACATACTATACTATGACTTTTTTCGATATACTATACTATATTTTTTGTCATACTATACTATGAGTTTATCATGTTTTTTCAACATGCTATACTATGACTTTTTTTGACATACTATACTATGACTTTTGCATGTTTTTTCGACATACTATACTGTGATTTTTTTTGGACAAAATATGCTATAACTTTTTTTTTGACATACTATAATATGACTTTAGCATGTTTTTTCGACAAACTATACTATCATATTTTTTGACATACTATACCATGACTTTTGCATGTTTTTTAACATGCTAAACTATGACTTTTTTTGACATACTATACTATGATATTTTTTCACATACTATACTATGACTTTTTTTGACATACTATACTATGAGTTTTGCATGTTTTTTCAACATGCTATAGTATGACTTTTTGTATTTTTTTGACATACTATACTATGACTTTTGCATGTTTTTTCAACATACTATACTATGACGTTTTTCGACATACTATACTATGATATTTTTCGACATACTATACTATGACATTTGCATGTTTTTTTTGACATACTATATATGACTTTTGCATGTTTTTTCGACGTACTATACAATGACTTTTGCGTGTTTTTTCGACATACTATACTATGACTTTTTTTGACATACTATACTATGATATTTTTTGACAAACTACACTATAATTATTTCATGTTTTTTTGACATACTATATATGACTTTTGCATGTTTTTTCGACATACTATAATACGACTTTTGTCGCCGTACTATACTGACTTTTTTGACAAACTGTAATATAACTTTATTCGACATACTGTACTATGAGTTTTGCATGTTTTCTCAACATGCTATACTATGACTTTTTGTATTTTTTCGACATACTATACTATGATATTTTTTGACATACTATACTATGACTTTTTATTTTTTTGACATACTATACTATGACTTTTGCATGTTTTTTCAACATGCTATACTATTACGTTTTTTGACAAACTATGCTATAACTTTTTTTTTTGACATACTATATGACTTTTGCATGTTTTTTAACATGCTAAACTATGACTTTTTTTGACATACTATACTATGATATTTTTTCACATACTATACTATGACGTTTTTTGACATACTATACTATGAGTTTTGCATGTTTTTTCAACATGCTATACTATGACTTTTTGTATTTTTTTGACATACTATACTATGACTTTTTTACTTTTTTCGACATACTATACTATGACGTTTTTCGACATACTATACTATGACTTTTTTTTGACATACTATACTAAGAGTTTTGCATGTTTTTTCGACATACTATACTATGATATTTTTCGACATACTATACTATGACTTTATTTTTTCGACATACTATACTATGATATTTTTCGACATACTATACTATGACTTTTTTAGACATACTATACTATGACTTTTTGTATTTTTTTGACATACTATACTATGACTTTTGCATGTTTTTTCAACATACTATACTATGACGTTTTTCGACATACTATACTATGATATTTTTCGACATACTATACTATGACTTTTTTATTTTTTCGACATACTATACTATGACTTTTTTTGACATACTATACTATGACTTTTGCATGTTTTTTCAACATACTATACTATGTTATTTTTCGACATACTATACTAAGAGTTTTGCATGTTTTTTCAACATGCTATACTATGACTTTTTGTATTTTTTTGACATACTATACTATGACTTTATTTTTTCGACATACTGTACTATGACTTTTTTATTTTTTCAACATACTATACTATGACGTTTTTCGACATACTATACTAAGAGTTTTGCATGTTTTTTCGACATACTATACTATGACGTTTTTCGACATACTATACTATATTTTTCGACATACTATACTATGACTTTTGCATGTTTTTTCGACATACTATACTATGATATTTTTCGACATACTATACTATGATATTTTTCGACATACTATACTATGACTTATTTATTTTTTCGACATTCTATACTATGATATTTTTCGACATACTATACTAAGAGTTTTGCATGTTTTTTCAACATACTATACTATGATATTTTTCGACATACTATACTAAGAGTTTTGCATGTTTTTTCGACATACTATACTATGATATTTTTCGACATACTATACT
>NW_023269597.1:0-3210 GCF_013103735.1 Etheostoma cragini | reverse complement strand
CCCCCTTACCGTCCCAGCAGCCTTTGGGCCGTGGTCCTCGCCAGCGTGGTGACGGGCGCCATGCCGCCGTAGCTCAGCCTCACGTCCTCCACCACCGCGGTCCCCGGGGCGAAGGTGACGCTCATCGCCGCGGTGACGGTGCTGATGTCATCCTCCCGCCGAGGCGACTGTTTGAAGGCGGAGACGAACTGAGTCTGCAGACGGGAAATTAAATTATTTAAATAATTAAACAACTACACACATTATTAAATTGTTTTTTGTCGCTTTAGGTCAACTCAAAAACACAAAATTACAGAAAAAATATATAATATTTTTTTTTAAGTCGTAAAATTTCAAATTAAAAAGTTGTAAAATTTCAAATTAAAAAGTGGTAAAATTTCAAATTAAAAAGTGGTAAAATTTCAAATTAAAAAGTCGTAAAATTTCAAATTAAAAAGTCGTAATATTTTTTTTAAATCGTAAAATCTCAAATTAAAAAGTCGTAACCTTTCAAATTAAAAAGTCGAAATATTTTTTTTTTTAATCGTAAAATCTCAAATTAAAAAGTCGTAAAATTTCAATTCAAAAGGTTTTAATATTTTAAAGAAAAAGTCCCAATTTTTTTTTGTCATAAAATATAACAAAAAGTAATATTTCAATAAAAAAGTCAAAATATTTCAAATTAAAAAGTCAAAATATTTCTAATAAAATAGTCGCAATATTTCCAGAAAAAGGTCTTAATATTTAGACAGCAGTCGTAATATTTCAGATAAACCGTGGTAATATTTGGAGCCGGCCTGGTTGGGTCCACCTGGTTGGATCCACCTGGTTGGGTCCACCTGGTTGGGTTCACCTGGTTGGATCCACCTGGTTGGATCCACCTGGTTGGGTCCACCTGGTTGGATCCACCTGGTTGGGTCCACCTGGTTGGGTCCACCTGGTTGGGTTCACCTGGTTGGATCCACCTGGTTGGATCCACCTGGTTGGGTCCACCTGGTTGGATCCACCTGGTTGGGTCCACCTGGTTGGATCCACCTGGTTGGGTCCACCTGGTTGGGTCCACCTGGTTGGGTCCACCTTGGTTGGTCCACCTGGTTGGGTCCACCTGGTTGGGTCCACCTGGTTGGATCCACCTGGTTGGATCCACCTGGTTGGATCCACCTGGTTGGGTCCACCTGGTTGGATCCACCTGGTTGGATCCACCTGGTTGGGTCCACCTGGTTGGGTCCACCTGGTTGGATCCACCTGGTTGGGTCCACCTGGTTGGATCCACCTGGTTGGGTCCACCTGGTTGGGTCCACCTGGTTGGGTCCACATGGCGGTGTCCTACCTTCTTGCTGTACGGGATCTCGATGGACAGCAGCACTTCCTGCGGACGCACACTCGTCTTCCTGTAGCCGCGGAAGAAACCGTCGTCCATACGAATCACACGGCTGCCGTCTGGCACGCAGAGAGCAAAGGTCAGAGGTCACTCACACACACACACACACACACACACACACGTGTGAGAATATTTAGTGACTCTATACACACTAAAAGTAGTGATTATTTACATGGAGTCTGGTGGAGATATTCTGCTCTATACACGCTAAAAGTAGTGATTATTTACATGGAGTCTGGTGGAGATATGCTGCTCTATACACACTAAAAGTAGTGATTATTTACATGGAGTCTGGTGGAGATATGCTGCTCTATACATGCTAAAAGTAGTGATTATTTACATGGAGTCTGGTGGAGATATGCTGCTCTATACATGCTAAAAGTAGTGATTATTTACATGGAGTCTGGTGCATTTTTCCATATTGTTGTCAGACTCAACAGAAGTTTTAGTGGACAGAAAGTGACATTGCAGCTTATTTCTTGTGTAATTCTGAAGTTTCCCTTCGACATGTGTTGTTTTTATGATTGTTTCTTATATAATGAGTTACATAAGAAACATTGACTCAGCAGTTCTGAGTACAGGTCACATCCCTGGCAATGATTGAGCACCGTAAACACACCGTGACCCTGGTAATGACTCTATGCCAAAGAATAGTGTGTGTGTGTGTGTGTGTGTGTGTGTGTGTGTGTCTGTGTGTGTGTCTCTGTGCGTGTGTGTGTGTGTGTGTGTGTTACCTTTGTCCATCAGTGTGAGTTTGCAGTTCGCTGCCATGAACACAGGGTTGAGGTCTGATATGGGGCTGGCCGTCATGATGTTCCCCCCAACGGCCTGTAAACACATCATTATTATAAACCTCTACTCTCCCAGGGTCCCTGAACCACCCACGAGACTTCCCGCTACGTCGGCCCTGGGAACGCTCTGTTCTCCCAGGGCCCCTGAACTACCCACGAGACTCACCGCTACGTCTGCCCTGGGAGCGCTCTGTTCTCCCAGGGTCCCTTGAACTACCCACGAGACTCACCGCTACGTCGGCCCTGGGAGCGCTCTGTTCTCCCAGGGCCCCTGAAATACCCACAAGACTCACCGCTACGTCGGCCCTGGGAGCGCTCTGTTCTCCCAGGGTCCCTTGAACTACCCACGAGTTCTCCCAGGGCCCCTGAACTACCCACGAGTTCTCCCAGGGCCCCTGAACTACCCACGAGACTCACCGCTACGTTGCGGATCTGCAGCCCGGCGAACCAGCGCAGCTGCTCCAGGACGGCGACGAAGACTCGGGTCTGGTGAGGAGGACGCTTCTCCACTTCCTGTTTCAGCACCGCCCCCATGTGGCTGAGAGTGCACGCTGCACCGAACACCACACCTACACACAGAGAGACACACACACTAGCATTAGCATTAGCATTAGCTGCTACATGTTGTGTAACGTCTATAGCAGCTGCTCACCGTGCTCCGTGTGCGTCACCGCGTTGAGTTCAGGGACGAAGGTCGGCGCCAAGATCACCGGGTACACCATGTTCTTAAACTTCACCTCGATGCCTAGCAACAAGGACGCAAGACCAGATGTGAGTCTGGCAACAAGGACGCCGGCAGTCAGTCGAGACCAGATGTGAGTCATGTGAGTCGTGTGAGTCGAGACCAGATGTGAGTTGAGACCAGATACCAGATGTGAGTCATGTGAGTCAAGACCAGATGTAAGTCGAGACCAGATGTGAGTCATGTGAGTTGAGACTAGATACCAGATCTGAGTCATGTGAGTCAAGACCAGATACCAGATGTGAGTCAAGACCAGATACCAGATGTGAGTCATGTGAGTTGAGACCAGATACCAGATGTGAGTCATGTGAGTCAAG